>NC_052959.1:4152820-4452820 GCF_013358895.1 Oreochromis aureus
CTAAATATAGCATTTCTGCTATATAAGTGTATTCTGCTATGTTATAATATTTGTGCTAAACCAGAGTATTTTTGTGCTGAAACATAGTTTTAATTTAAAATTACAATATTCATAGTTCATCACAGTGTCTCTGGTAAATCACAGTATTTCTGCTATGTTGTACTATTTTTCTAAATCATAGTGTTTCTGTAATGTTTAAGAATGTTTGGCTAAATATATTCTTTCTCTTATCTTATACTATTTCTCCTAAATTCTTGTATTTTTGAGAAGTTATCATGTTTCTGGTAAGTTACAATATTTCTGCTAAGTTCTGCTATGCTATTGTATTTCTGCCAAGTATTATGTTTCCTCTAAGATATTGCAGTTCTGCTAAGTTACTACATTTTAGCAACGTTCCTTTGCTTCTGCAAAGTTTTTACAATTTCTGCAACTTTTCAGCTTTTTCAGCTAGTTTCAGCAGACAGCTTCAGCGTTCCAGCATCCACACTGCATTTTCGCAGGAAATGCAAATTTTCTAGTTCTTTATACTTATTCTAGTTGCTTCCGCACGCTTTTTTGGCACTTAACTAGTCCCACAATTTTCAGCCGATTTTCACCGTTCAAATTTTAAACTATTCTGCTATTTCTGCTAATGATGCGCTATGACTTTTGGTATTTTTGCTATTATACTTTTTAAAATATTAAGCTTTTTCCTTTAATTTGTCCCATTGAAATGAATGGGAAACTTCCGCAATTCTGCTAAAACTTGCTTGTTTTTGAAACTTAACTACTTTTTTATACTTTCACATAGAAACTCCATTCAAACTTTAAAATGTTCACAAATTATTGGGCTATTCATGTGTGATTCAGCTTTTTCATATCTGTTACCATTTTCATCTTATCCTCTTAAAGTTTTGAGTTGCAAAATTGTGATTTTTCAGAAAATACATGTGTTGTTATGGTTGCTATGCACTTGGCTTCCAGTGTGCCACTGTAGGTTTCGCAGTCTTCTCTTCATGTCCGAACAACTTCTTGCTACTTGCTCAATTTTCACTCAACTTCCAGAAATTATACATCAAAACGTAGGTATTTTTGCTGGCTTTCAGAAAATGTCACTATCATTGTTGTGAGATTTATAGAATTTTGGCAAATCTCCTCAGACCAACACAAAGTCTCAAAAATCCCCATAGAAAGTCAATGGAGAGTTCGTTTAAAATCACCGCTTGATTTCTGTAATGAGAGGCATTTTCGAATCGTCATATCTCCTTAACGAAGCGAAGTTAAGACATGAGGCTTGTGCCAATATATCTTCAGACACTCCTGACGCTCACAATTCAAGAATTTTTTTCTCACCTATTACCATTTGGCCATGAATTGGGTTTGTTTGAGGGTAGGAAATTCATCCTTCGCTCAGATTTCTTCAGATTTCAAACTCTGGAAATGAACCACTTTTTTCTCTCGTCATATCTTTTTAATGGATTTTCACACAGACCTGAAAATTTCCATGATTGTTCACCAAAGCCTGCTGTCTCTTACGGTGAAAGAATGATATTGATACTCCAAATAGATTTAGAGTTAGAAAGCGTTGTTTGAGGGCAAGTCAAGGCAGTTTTTGCTTTGCCTCTACTCAGTTATGGTGCATTAGAAGTCAAATATCTTTAATAATTCATATTTTAATGATAAATTGTCAACACTTTAAGATTCCCCATCTCTTCTGAACAAAGCGGTGTAAGAATGACCGTTCTAGCCCCTACGGTTAGGAAATTATGGTCATTTGTTTGAGGGGAGTCTCATTATGAGAAATAGACTGCAAAAATCCTGTGTCTCTCTGTGCTGCCTGCACCTGTTTTGGCGGGAAAAAGTGCACAGGCTCTCTGATTGGTGGATTCAAATTCAGCAGCTCCCAGGCTGCTTGACTGAGCTAGAAACTTACTTCTCTCTCCTGTGTGTGTGTGTGTGTGTGTGTGTGTGTGTGTGTGTGTGTGTGTGTTGTGTGTGAGAGAGAGAGAGAAGGCCTTTTCATGGGACGATCTCATTGTAAGATTTAAATTCAATATATTTAGACTGGTTGACTGAATTGGATCTGTGTGTGTGTGTGTGTGTGTGTGAGAGAGAGAGAGAGAGAGAGAGAGAGAGAGAGAGAAAGCCTTTTATGGGATGATCTCATTGTAAGATTCAAATTCAATATATTTAGACTGGTTGACTGAATTGGATCTGTGTGTGTGTGTGTGTGTGTGTGTGTGTGTGTGTGTGTGTGTGTGTGTGTGTGAGAGAGAGAGAGAGAGAGAGAGAGAGAGAGAGAAAGCCTTTTTATGGGATGATCTCATTGTAAGATTTAAATTCAATATATTTAGACTGGTTGACTGAATTGGATCGTGTGTGTGTGTGTGTGTGTGTGTGTGTGTGTGTGTGTGTGTGAGAGAGAGAGAGGGGAGAGAGAGAGAGAGAGCCTTTTATGGGATGATCTCATTGTAAGATTCAAATTCAATATATTTAGACTGGTTGACTGAATTGGATCTTGTGTGTGTGTGTGTGTGTGTGTGTGTGTGTGTGTGTGTGTGATAGAGAGAGAGAGAGAGAGCCTTTTATGGGATGATCTCATTGTAAGATTCAAATTCAATATATTTAGACTGCTTGACTGAATTGGATCTTGTGTGTGTGTGTCTCTCTGTGCATGTGTGTTTCCATATGTGTCCATATTTGTTATTGTGTGGCTGTTATATTTTTTTTTTTTGCCGATTTTTTTCATTTAACAAGTATATTTGAGGGACCCTTAGCATGTTCAGCATTTTTTCAGCTGTCCATTTTGCTTTTCCAATTTTTCTGTTTAAGTTATTACTATTGTGCTAAATCATAGCATTTCTGCTGTTTTATAAGATTTTTGCTAAATATAGTATTTCTGATTAATTATAGTTTTTCTACCAAATCATAGTACAGTATTTTTGCTGTTTATAGGATTTTTATAGGATATTTATATTGCTTAATATAGTATTTCTGTTTATTATAGGATTTGTGCTTAATAAAGTATTTCTGCTAAATGTAGTATTTATGCTTAATCCTAGTATTTCTATATATTTCTGCCAGGTCCCCAGGCAGCCAATCCTCTGTGAGGACTGAGGCATTCAAATTTACATATCAGGGCCTGCACGGCTTCGCAGCCAGCCAATCATATCTTAGGGATGAGACATTCAAATTTACATATCAGGGCCTGGACGGCTTCCCAGCCAGCCAATCATATATGTGGGCTGAGGCATTCAAATTTGCATATATTAGCCTTCGTGGCTTCTAAGCCAACAAGTCATCGATGTCATATATCTCTAAAAATTCATATTATAATGATAAATTGTCAACACTTGACGATTCCCCCATCTCTTCTGAACAAAACGGTGTAAGAATGACCGTTCTGGCCAATACAGTTAGGGAATTATGGTCATTTGTTTGAGGAGAATCCTCACTATGAGAAATAGACTGCAAAAATCCTGTCTCTGTGCTGCGTGTGTGCACCTGGTTTGGTGGGGAAAAGTACACAGCCTCTGTGGATTCAAATTTAGCAGCTCCCAGGCTGCTTGACTGAAAACTCGCTTCTCTCTCCCTGTGTGTGTGTGTGTGTGTGTGTGTGTGCATGAGAGAGAGAGAAAGAGCGAGAGAGAGAGACCCTCTTTAGGGCAGCATCTCATTGTTGGAAAAAAATATAATATATTCAGACTGGTTGACTGGCATAGACCCTCCGTGTGTCTCTCTCTCTGTGCATTTGTCTATATATATTTGATTTTGTGTGTATCTGTTGGCTGTTCCTTCTTGTTTTTTAAATTTATTTTTATTTCTTTATTTTTTTTTTCACAGGTGAACAACAATTAGTTTTGAGGGAACTTAACCATGTTCCGTTTTTTTTTTTTCAGCTTGTCATCTTACTTTTCCAGTATTTTCACTTAAGTTATTACTATTCTGCTCAATCATAGTATTTGTTCCAAATCATTGTTATTATGCTATATTGTAGTATTTCTGCTAAATCATACTATTTCTACTATATTATATTTTTCTTTCTAAATATAGCACTTCTGCTATATAATTGTATTTCTGCTGTTATAATATTTGTGTTAAACCAGAGTATTTGTGCTGAAACATAGTATTTCTGACAAATGATAGTATTTCTGTCAAATTATAGTATTTGTGCTAAAACATAGTATTGATTTAAAATTACAATATTCATAGTTCATCAGAGTGTCTCTGGTAAATCACAGTATTTCTGCTCTGTTCTACTATTTTTCTAAATCATAGTGTTTCTGTAATGCTTAAGTATTTTTGGCTAAATATATTCTTTCTGTTATCTTATACTATTTCTCCTAAATTCGTGTATTTTTGAGAAGTTATCATGTTTCTGGTAAGTTACAATATTTCTGCTAAGTTCTGCTATGCTATTGTATTTCTGCCAAGTATTATGTTTCCTCTAAGATATTGCAGTTCTGCTAAGTTATTCCATTTTAGCAAAGTTCCTTTGCTTCTGCAAAGTTTTTACAATTTCTACAACTTTTCAACTTTTTCAGCTAGTTTTTGCATACAGCTTCAGCTTTAAAGCATCCACACTGCATTTTCGAGGAAATGCAAATTTTTCTAGTTATTGTGTGGATGCTTTAAGCATCCACACTATTGAGTTCCTGTTTCTCTTTATTCTTTATACTTTATTATTATTATTCTAGTTGCCACTTTTTCACTTTTTTGGCACTTAACTACTTCCACAATTTTCAGCCGATTTTCACCGCTCAAATTTTAAACTATTCTGCTATTTCTGCTAATGATCGCTATATCTTTTGGTGTTTATTACTGTTATACTTTTTAAAATATTCCACTTTTTTCCTTTAATTTGTCCCATTGAAATGAATGGGAAACTTCTGCAATTCTGCTAAATTTTGCTTGTTTTTGAAACTTAACTACTTTTTTTCCTACTTTCACGTAGAACAACCATTCAAACTTTAAAATGTTCTCAAATTATTGGGCTATTCAGGAATAAATCAGATTTTTCAAATCTTTTACCGTTTTATTTTTATGCCTCTTAAAGTTTTGAGTTGGAAAATTGTGATTTTCACAAAATACATGCGTTGTTATGGTTGCTATGCACTTGGCTTCCAGTGTGCCACTGTAGGTTTCGCAGTCTTCTCTTCATGTCCGAACAACTTCTTGCTACTTGCTCAATTTTCACTCAACTTCCACACATTATACATCAAAACGTAGGTATTTTTGCTGGCTTTCCGAAAATGTCACCATCATTGTTGTGAGACTTATAGAATTTTGGAAAATCTCCTCAGAGCAACACAAAGTCTGAAAACTCTCCATAAAAAGTCAATGGAGAGTTTGTTCAAAATCACCGCTTGATTTCTGTAATGAGAGGCATATTCGAATCGTCATATCTCCTTAACGAAGCGAAGTTAAAACATGAGGCTTGTCCCAGTATATCTTCAGACACCCTGATGCTCACAATTCAAGAATTTTTTCTCACCTATTACCGTTCTGAGATGAGTTACACTTGTTTGAGCGTAGGAAATTCGTCCTTCGCTCAGATTTCTTCAGATTTCAAACTCTGAAATGAACCACTTTTTTTTCTCTCGTCATAACTTTTTGTTGGATTTCCACAGAGACCTGAAAATTTCCATGATTGTTCACCAAAGCCTGCTGTCTCTTACGGTGAAAAAATGATATTGATACTCCAAATAGATTTAGAGTTAGAAAGCGTTGTTTGAGGGCAAGTCAAGGCAGTTTTGCTTTGCTCTACTCAGTTATGGTGCATTAGAAGTCAAATATCTTTAATAATTCATATTTTAATGATACATTGTCAACACTTTAAGATTCCCCATCTCTTCTGAACAAAACGGTGTAAGAATGACCGTTCTAGCCCCTATAGTTAGGAAATTATGGTCATTTGTTTGAGGGGAGTCGTCATTATGAGAAATAGACTGCAAAAATCCTGTGTCTCTCTGTGCTGCATGCACCTGTTTTGGCGGGAAAAAGTGCACAGGCTCTCTGATTGGTGGATTCAAATTCAGCAGCTCCCAGGCTGCTTGACTGAGCTAGAAACTTACTTCTCTCCCTGTGTGTGTGTGTGTGTGTGTGTGTGTGTGTGTGTGTGTGTGTGTGTGTGTGTGTGTGTGACAGAGAGAGAAAGAGAGGCGAGACAGAGTTTTATGGGAGCATCTTATTGTATGATTTAAATTCAATATATTTAGACTGGTTGACTGAATTTGATCCTGTGTGTGTCTCTCTGTGCATGTGTGTTTCCATATGTTTCCATATTTCTGATTGTGTGACTGTTACACTTTTTTTTGCTCAGTTTTTTTTTTCATTTAACAAGTACATTTGAAGGACCCTTAGCATGTTCAGCATTTTTCAGCTGTCCATTTTGCTTTTCCAGTTTTTCTGTTTAAGTTATTACTATTGTGCTGAATCATACTATTTCTGCTATTTTATAAGATTTGTGCTAAATATAGTATTTCTACCCAGTATAGTATTTCTGATTAATTATAGTTTTTCTACCAAATCATATTACAGTATTTTTGCTTTTTATACCATT
Organism: Oreochromis aureus; assembly: GCF_013358895.1. NCBI lineage: Eukaryota > Metazoa > Chordata > Actinopteri > Cichliformes > Cichlidae > Oreochromis > Oreochromis aureus. The sequence continues at coordinate 4,159,362 of NC_052959.1, forward strand.
TTTATAGGATTTTATATTGCTTAATATAGTATTTCTGCTTTTTATAGGATTTGTGCTTAATACAGTATTTCTGCTAAATGTAGTATTTATGCTTAATCACACTATTACTATATATTTCTGCCAGCTTCCCAGCCAGCCAATCATATCTGAGGTCTGCAGTTTCTTCTCTCGTCATATCTCAGCGACGGATGTACAAAGAGTAATGAAAATCGCAGTCAAAGTACACCAAAGTCCGCTGATTCACCCAGTACAAGAATTATGCTCCTAGTCCACCTAGTTTTGGAGTTACACGACGTTTTGTAACTCCAAAAAACGGCGCTCTTTGCCTCACACCGCGATCTAATTCTGACTGCTCATCACCCTGTTTCCCAAGTGCTCACTGTCTTTCCCAGTGGCGCAGCTGGTAATGACACAGGTCTGCAACCCAAAAGGCGTGGGTTCAACTCTACCTTGGACAACATGTTTTTTGCCCTACAAATTAATACACTATCACAGACCACTAATTCATATTCATCATTTATTACAATTCTGAAAACTTTTACCAGCTTTTCTAATATGGACCTCACATTCTTCTTAACACTCCATGGCACAAATACTCTTCCCTTTAGGCTCTGTGAATGTGTGTGTGTATCAATATTTCTCCCATTTTAAAGTATTACTCCTCCATAATTGTATTTCTCTTAAATCAAAGTACTTTTACTACATCTTAGTACTTCTGCTCAATCATAGTATTTCTGCTAAATCATAGTATTTTTGCCAAATCATGGTTTTTGTGCCAAATCATCAGAATCGTGTTTATTGGCCGAGTATATGTGCAGACAAATACAAGGAATTTCGTTCCGGTAGATGGTGGCTCTCGAGCACAGCAATGTAAATCACACACACACACACACACACACACACACACACACACACACACGTATCTATATATACATTACACATGCATACACATACATACACAAAGCTGTGTAAACCAACTATAAATAACTAATCTAAACGTATATACATAAAATACAGAAATGAAATGAGGTGGAATGAATACTACAGAATGTACATAAGGTGCAGTTGCAGTCTGGCAGTGGGAGCAGTGTGACAGTTCAACTGTTTAGAAGGGAGATGGCGAGGGAAAGAAACTGTTCCTGTGTCGGGTGGTCCTGGTCTGCAGGCTTCTGTACCGTCTGCCAGAGGGCAGCAGATCAAAAGTCTGTGTCCAGGGTGTGAGGGGTCTGTGATGATTTTCCCTGCCCGTTTCCTGGTTCTTGAGAGGTACAGATCCTGGATGGAGGGCAGGGGGCGCCGATGATCCTTTCTGCTGCCTGTACAGTCCGCTGCAGTCTGCACCTGTCCTGGTTAGTGGCTGCACCATACCAGACTGTGATGGAGGAGCACAGGACAGACTCAATGACTGCAGTGTAGAACTGGATCAGCAGCTCCTGTGGAAGACTGTACTTCCCCAGTTGTCTCAGGAAGTACATCCTCTGCTGGGTCTTTTTGAGGATGGAGTTGATATTGGTCTCCCACTTCAGGTCCTGGGAGATGGTGGTACCCAGCAACTTGAAGATCTCCACAGTCGACACAGGGCTGTCTGATATGATGAGGGGTGGCAGAGTTGAGGATGTCTCCTGAAGTCCACTGTCATCTCTACAGTTTTAAGAGTGTTCAGCTCCAGATTGTGCTGACTGCACCAGAGTACCAGCCGCTCAACTCATCATAACATTTGTGTTATGTTATAGTATTACTACTAAGTGGAGGAATTTCTAAAATGTTACAGTATATGTGCTGATTACAGTATTTCTATATAATAGAATTTTGGCAAATCTCCTCACACCAACACAAAGTCTGAAAACTGCATAGAAAGTCAATGGAGAGCTTGTTCAAAATCACCACTGGATTTCTGTAATGAGAGGCATTTTCAAATCGTCATATCTCAACGCAGCAAAGTTAAGACATGAGGCTTGTCCCAGTATATCTTCAGACACTCCTGACGCTCACAATTCAAGAATTTCTTTCTCACCTATTACCATTTGGCCATGAATTGGGTTTGTTTGAGGGTAGGAAATTCATCCCTCGCTCAGATTTCTTCAGATTTCAAACTCTGGAAATGAGGCACTTTTTTTCTCTCGTCATATCTTTTGATGGATTTCCACACAGACCTGAAAATTTCCATGATTGTTCACCAAAGCCTGCTGTCTCTTACGGTGAAAGAATGATATTGATACTCCAAATAGATTTAGAGTTAGAAAGCATTGTTTGAGGGCATGTCAAGGCAGTTTTCGCTTTGCCTCTACTCAGTTATGGTACATTAGAAGTCAAATATCTTCAATACTTCATATTGTAATGATAAATTGTCAATACTTTAAGATCCCCCCATCTCTTCTGAACAAAACGGTGTAAGAATGACTGTTCTAGTCCCTACGGTTAGGAAATTATAGCCATTTGTTTGAGGGGAATCCTCACTATGAAAAATAGACAGCACAAATCCTGTCTCTGTGCTGCATGTGTGTAAAAACAGCTGCACCTGTTTTGGCGGGAAAAAGTATACAGCCTCTCTGATTGGTGGATTCAAATTCAGCAGCTCCCAGGCTATTTGGCTGCTGCTGCTGCTAGTGTGTGTGTGTGTGTGTGTGTGTGTGTGTGTGTGTGTGTGTGTGACAGAGAGAGAGAGAAAGAGAGGGCGAGAGAGCGTTTTTATGGGAGCATCTTATTGTATGATTTAAATTCAATATATTTAGACTGGTTGACTGAATTTGATCCTGTGTCTCTCTGTGCATGTGTGTTTCCATATGTGTCCATATTTTTGATTGTGTGACTGTTATACTTTTTTTTGCTGATTTTTTTCATTCAACAATTACATTTGAGGGAGCCTTAGAATGTTCAGCATTTTTTCAGCTGTTCATTTTGCTTTTCCAATTTTTCTATTTCAGTTATTACTATTGTGCTAAGTCATAGCATTTCTGCTGCTTTTCAGTATTTGTGCTAAATACAGCATTTGTGCTAAATCATACTATTTCAGCCATTTTATAGTATTTGTGCTAAAACATAATATTTCTACTAAACGCAGTATTTCTGGGTAATCATAGTATTTCTATGTATTCCTGCCAGCTCCTCAGGGAGCCAATCCTCTGTGAGTACTGTAATTTTCAAATTGACATATCAAGTCATGCATGACTTCCCAACCAGCCCATCACATCTGACGGCTGAGACATTCAAATTTCCATATTGGGGCTTTCATGGGTTGTAAGTCAACCACTCATCCATGTCATGTATCTCTACAAATTCATATTTTTACTTTAAACACACAACACTTGACAATCCCCCATCTCTTCTGAACAAAACAGTGTAAGAATGACTGTTCTAGACCCTACGGTTAGGAAATTATAGCCATTTGTTTGAGAGGAGTCCTCACTATGAAAAATAGACTGCACAAATCCTGTCTCTGTGCTGCATGTGTAAAAACAGGTGCACCTGTTTTGGGGAAAAAGTACATAGCCTTTCTGATTGGTGGATTAAAATTAAGCAGCTCCAGGCTTTTTGACCTACCTAGAAACATACAGGAAACACTGTATGTACAGCCCCTATTTGTTCACTTGCTTCTGCTGCTGCTGCTTGTGTGTGTGTGTGTGTGTGTGTGTGTGTGTGTGTGTGTGTGTGTGTGTGTGTGAGAGAGAGAGAGAGAGAGAGAGAGAGAGAGAGAGAGCCTTTTTATGGGTGTATCTTATTGTGTGCCTACTGGTGGTGGTCAGAGGGCCCGGTGGCGCCAGTGTCCAGCAGCCTCACCTCTGTCAGTGCGCCCCAGGGTGGCTGTGGCTACAACGTAGTTTGCCATCACCAGTGTGTGAATGGGTGAATGACTGGATATGTAAAGCACTTTGGGGTCCTTAGGGACCATAAAAGCGCTTATATAAATACAGGCCATTTACCATGTCCATATTTGTAATTGTGCAAGTTATTACTATTATGCTAAATTATAGTATTTCTGCTACTTTTTCGGTATTTGTGCTAAATACAGTATTTCTGCTAAATCTTAGTGTTATTGCTTAATTATATTATTTGAGCAAAATCATAGTATTTGAGCATATTCTTTCTATTTGTGCCATAGCATAGTATATTTGCTGAATTACAGCATTTCTGCTATGTTGTAGTATTTGTCCTAAATCACAGTATTTGTGCAATGTTTAGGTATTTTGTTTAAATAAAGTATCTATGTAATCTGGTACCATGGTTGCTAAAATCCTGTATTTCTGAAAAGTTATCTTGTTTCTGCTAAGTTACAATATTTATTCTAATTTCTGCTGCTAAGTTCTGCTATGTTATTGTATTTCTGCCAAGTATTATGTTTTCTTTACGTTATTGCAGTTCTGCTAAGTAATTACATTTTGCTAAGTTCTTATGCTTCTGCAAAGTTATTACAATTTTTTGCAAAGGTTTTACAATTTCTGCAACTTTTCAGCTTTTTCAGCTAGTTTCAGCTGACAGCTTCAGCATTACAGCATCCACACTGCATTTTCATGAGGAAATGCAAATTTTTTCTAGTTGTGTGGATGCTTTAAGCATCCACACTATTGAGTTCCTGTTTCTCTTTATTCTTTATTATTCTAGTTATGTTCCGTACACTTTTGGCACTTAACTAGTGCCACAATTTTCAACCGATTTTCACCGTTCAAATTTTAAACTATTCTGCTATTTCTGCTAATGTGCGCTATATCTTTTGGTATTTTATACTGTTATACTTTTTAAAATATTAAGCTTTTTGTGCTTATTTTGTCCCATTGAAATGAATGGGAAACTTCCGCAATTCTGCTAAAACTTGCTTGTTTTGAAACTTAACTACTTTTTCCTACTTTCACGTAGAACAACCATTCAAACTTTAAAATGTTCTCAAATTATTGGGCTATTCAAGAATAAATCAGCTTTTTCAAATCTTTTACCGTTTTACTTTTATGCCTCTTAAAGTTTTGAGTTGCAAAATTGTGATTTTCACAAAATACATGCGTTGTTATGGTTGCTATGCACTTGGCTTCCAGTGTGCCACTGAAGGTTTTGCAGTCTTCTCTTCATGTCCGAACAACTTCTTGCTACTTGCTCAATTTTCACTCAACTTCCACAAATTATACATCAAAACGTAGGTATTTTTGCTGGCTTTCAGAAAATGTCACCATCATTGTTGTGAGATTTATAGAATTTTGGCAAATCTCCTCAGACCAACACAAAGTCTCAAAATCCCCATAGAAAGTCAATGGAGAGCTTGTTCAAAATCACAGCTTGATTTCTGTAATGAGAGGCATATTCGAATCGTCATATCTCCTTAACGAAGCGAAGTTAAAACATGAGGCTTGTCCCAGTATATCTTCAGACACTCCTGACACTCACAATTCAAGAATTTCTTTCTCACCTATTACCATTCTGAAATGAGTTAGACTTGTTTGAGGGTAGGAAATTCGTCCTTCGCTCAGATTTCTTCAGATTTCAAACTCTGGAAATGATCGACTTTTTTTCTCTCGTCATATCTTTTAATGGATATCAACAGAGACCTGAAAATTTCAAGATTGTTCACCAAAGCCTGCTGTCTCTTACGGTGAAAAAATGATATTGATACTCCAAATAGATTTAGAGTTAGAAAGCGTTGTTTGAGGGCAAGTCAAGGCAGTTTTGCTTTGCTCTACTCAGTTATGGTGCATTAGAAGTCAAATATCTTTAATAATTCATATTTTAATGATAAATTGTCAACACTTTAAGATTCCCCCATCTCTTCTGAACAAAACGGTGTAAGAATGACCGTTCTAGCCCCTACGGTTAGGAAATTATGGCCATTTGTTTGAGAGGAATCCTCACTATGAGAAATTCACTGCAGAAATCCTGTCTCTGTGCTCTGTGTGTGTAAAAACGGCTGCACCTGTTTTGGCGGGAAAAAGTATACAGCCTCTCTGATTGGTGGATTCAAATTCAGCAGCTCCCAGGCTGCTTGACTGACCTAGAAACTTACTTCTCTCTCCCTGTGTGTGTGTGTGTGTGTGTGTGTGTGTGTGTGTGTGTGTGTGTGTGTGTGTGTGTGTGACAGAGAGAGAGAGAGAGAGAGAGAGAGAGAGAGAGAGAAAGCCTTTTTATGGGATGATCTCATTGTAAGATTCAAATTCAATATATTTAGACTGGTTGACTGAATTGGATCTTGTGTGTGTGTGTGTGTGTGTGTGTGTGTGTGTGTGAGAGAGAGAGAGAAAGCCTTTTTATGGGATGATCTCATTGTAAGATTCAAATTCAATATATTTAGACTGGTTGACTGAATTGGATCTGTGTGTGTGTGTGTGTGTGTGTGTGTGTGTGTGGGTGTGTGAGAGAGAGAGAGAGAGAGCGAGAGAGAGAAAGGCTTTTTATGGGATGATCTCATTGTAAGATTCAAATTCAATATATTTAGACTGGTTGACTGAATTGGATCTTGTGTGTGTGTGTGTGTGTGTGTGTGTGTGTGTGTGTGTGTGTGTGAGAGAGAGAAAGCCTTTTATGGGATGATCTCATTGTAAGATTCAAATTCAATATATTTAGACTGGTTGACTGAATTGGATCTGTGTGTGTGTGTGTGTGTGTGTGTGTGTGTGTGTGTGTGTGTGTGTGTGTGTGTGAGAGAGAGAGAGAGAGAGAGAGAGAGAAAGCCTTTTCATGGGATGATGTCATTGTAAGATTCAAATTCAATATATTTAGACTGGTTGACTGAATTGGATCGTGTGTGTGTGTGTGTGTGTGTGTGTGTGTGTGTGTGTGTGTGTGAGAGAGAGAGAGAGAGAGAGAGAGAAAGCCTTTTTATGTGATGATCTCATTGTAAGATTCAAATTCAATATATTTAGACTGGTTGACTGAATTGGATCTGTGTGTGTGTGTGTGTGTGTGTGTGTGTGTGTGTGTGTGTGACAGAGAGAGAGAGAGAGAGAGAGAGAGAGAAAGCCTTTTCATGGGATGATGTCATTGTAAGATTCAAATTCAATATATTTAGACTGGTTGACTGAATTGGATCTTGTGTGTGTGTGTGTGTGTGTGTGTGTGTGTGTGTGTGTGTGTGTGTGTGAGAGAGAGAGAGGGAGGAGAGAGAGAGAGAGAGAGAAAGCCTTTTTATGGGATGATCTCATTGTAAGATTTAAATTCAATATATTTAGACTGGCTGACTGAATTGGATCTTGTGTGTGTGTGTGTGTGTGTGTGTGTGTGTGTGTGTGTGTGTGTGTGTGTGTGTGTGTGAGAGAGAGAGAGAGAGAGAGAGAAAGCCTTTTTATGGGATGATCTCATTGTAAGATTCAAATTCAATATATTTAGACTGGTTGACTGAATTGGATCTTGTGTGTGTGTGTGTGTGTGTGTGTGTGTGTGTGTGTGTGTGTGTGTGTGTGTGTGTGTGAGAGGGAGAGAGAGAGAGAGAGAGAGAGAGAGAGAGAGAGAGAGAAAGCCTTTTATGGGATGATCTCATTGTAAGATTCAAATTCAATATATTTAGACTGGTTGACTGAATTGGATCTTGTGTTTGTCTCTCTCTGTGCATGTGTGTTTCCATATGTGTCCATATTTATGATTGTGTGGCTGTTATATATTTTGTTTTTTTCCGATTTTTCTTTTAACAAGTATATTTGAGGGACCCTCAGCATGTTCAGCATTTTTCAGCTGTCCATTTTGCTTTTCCAATTTTTCTGTTTAAGTTATTACTATTGTGCTAAATCATAGCATTTCTGCTGTTTTATAAGATTTGTGCTAAATATAGTATTTCTGATTAATTATAGTTTTTCTACCAAATCATAGTACAGTATTTTTGCTTTTTATAGGATTTTATAGGATATTTATGTTGCTTAATATAGTATTTCCGCTTTTTATGGGATTTTTGCTTAATATAGTACTTCTGCTTATTATAGGATTTGTTCTTAATATAGTATTTCTGCTAAATGTAGTATTTATGCTTAATCATAGTATTTCTATATATTTCTGCCAGGTCCCCAGGCAGCCAATCCTCTGTGAGGACTGAGGCATTCAAATCTACATATCAGGGCCTGCACGGCTTCCCAGCCAGCCAATCATATCTGAGGGATGAGACATTCAAATTTACAAATCAGGGTCTGGACGGCTTCCCAGCTAGCCAATCATATCTGAGGTCTGCCCTTTCTTCTCTCGTCATATCTCAGCGACAGATGTACAAAGAGCAATGCAAATCACAGTCAAAGTACACCAAAGTACGCTGATTCACCCAGTACAAGAATTATGCTTCTAGTCCACCTAGTTTTTGAGTTACACGACGTTTTATAACTCCAAAAACGGCGTTTTTTTCGCTCTCACCGCAATCTAATTCTGACTGCTCATCACCCTGTTTTCCAGGCGCCGCTCTCTTTCCCAATTCTGCAAACATTTATGATTTTAGCAGCTTTTCTAATATGGACCTCAGATTCTTGTTAACACTCCATGGCACAAATACTCTTCCCTTTAGGCTCTGTGTATGTGTGTGTATCAATATTTCTCCCATTTTAAAGTATTACTCCTCCATAATTGTATTTCTGTTAAATCAAAGTACTTTTACTACATCTTAGTACTTCTGCTCAATCATAGTATTTCTGCTAAATCATAGTATTTTGCCAAATTATGGTTTTTGTGCCAAATCATAACATTTGTTTTATGTTATAGTATTACTACTAAGTGGAGGAATTTCTGTCATGTTACAGTATATGTGCTGATTACAGTATTTCTGCTAAATCATAGTATTTCTACTATATTATATTTTCTTTCTAAATATAGCATTTCTGCTATATAATTTTATTTCTGCTATGTTATAATATTTGTTCTAAACCAGAGTATTTCTGCTGAAAGATAGTATTTCTGCCAAATGATAGTATTTCTGTCAAATTACAGTATTTGTGCTAAAACATAGTATGTTTTTTTTAAATTTCAATATTAATAGTATTTTACAGTGTCTCTGGTAAATCGCAGCATTTCTGCTATGTTGTACTGTTTTTCTAAATCATAGTATTTCTGTAATGTTTAAGAATGTTTGGCTAAATATATTCTTTCTGTTATCTTATACAGTTTCTCCTAAATTCTTGTATTTTTGAGAAGTTATCGTGTTTCTGGTAAGTTACAATATTTCTGCTAAGTTCTGCTATGCTATTGTATTTTTGCCAAGTATTATGTTTCCTCTAAGATATTACAGTTCTGCTAAGTTACTACATTTTAGCAAAGTTCCTTTGCTTCTGCAAAGTTTTTACAAATTCTGCAACTTTTCAGCTTTTTCTGCTAGTTTCAGCAGACAGCTTCAGCATTACAGCATCCACACTGCATTTTCGCAGGAAATGCAAATTTTTCTAGTTATTGTGTGGATGCCTAAAAGGGCTTCCACACTATTGAGTTCCTGTTTCTCTTTATTCTTTATTTTTTTTTTCAAGTTGCTTCCGACGCTTTTTTGGACTTTATCTACTCCCTCAGTTTTCAGCCGATTTTCTCCGTTCAAACTCTATACTGTTCTGCTCTTTCTGGAGATGGGTGCTATGACTTTTGGTGTTTATTACTGTTATACTTTTAAAATATTACACTTTTTTCCTTTAATTTGTCCCATTGAAATGAATGGAAAACTTCCACAATTCTGCTAAAACTTGCTTGTTTTTGAAACTTAACTACTTTGTCATACTTTCACCTAGAAACTCCATTCAAACTTTAAAATGTTCTCAGATTATTGGGCTATTCCTGTGTGATTCAGCTGTTTCAGATCTTCTACCGTTTTAATTTTATGAAACTTTAAGTTTTCAGTTGCAAAATTGTGATTTTTCAGAAAATACATGCGTTGCTATGGTTGCTATGCAATTAACTCAGAGTGAGGGCTGGTCTGTTCGGAATTTTCTCTTCATGTCTGAACAACTTCTTGCTACTCGCTCAATTTCCACTCAACCCCACAAATTATACATCAAAACGTAGGTATTTTTGCTGGCTTTCAGAAAACGTCACTATCATTCTTGTGGGATTTACAGATTTTTGCAAATCTCCTCAGAGCAACACAAGGTCTGAAAACTCTCCATAGAAAGTCAATGGAGAGCTTGTTCAAAATCACCGCTGAATTTTTCTAATGAGAGGCATTTTCAAATCGTCATATCTCCTTAACGAAACAAAGCTGAGACATGACGCTTGTGCCAATATATCTTCAGACTCTCCTGATGCTCACAATTCAAGAGTATTTTCCTCACCTATTACCGTTTGGCCATGAATTACATTTGTTTGAGGATAGGAAATTTGTCTCTCGCTCAGATCTCTTCAGATTTCAAACTGTGGAAATGAGGCACTTTTTCTCTCGTCATATCTTTTTCATTGATTTCAACAGAGCCCTGAAAATTTCCATGACTGTTCACCAAAGCCTGCTGTTTCTTACGGTGAAAAGAATGATTTTGAGGCTCCATAGAGATCTAGAGTTACACAACGTTGTTTGAGGGCAAGTCAAGGCAGTTTTGCTTCGCTTCTTCTCAGTTGCAGTGTGTTACAAGTCATATAGCTTTAATAATTTATATTTTATCTCTGAATTATGCAGACCTGGAGATTTCCCCATCTCTTCTGAACAAAACGGTGTCAGAATGAGCGTTCTAGCCCCTACGGTTAGGAAATTATGGCCATTTGTTCGAGGGGAATCCTGAATGTGAGAAATACACTGCAGAAAACTCATACCTCTCTCTGTGTCTGTGTGTGTAAGTGCTGATTACAGCAGGTGCAGCTAATTTAGCTGACCTAGATATACCAAGCCCAGACTCTAAACAGCCACTGCTCGCTTTAGGCTCTGTGTATGTGTATGTTTGTGTGTCTGTATCAATATTTCTCCCATGTTACATATTACTCCTCCATAATAGTATTTGTGCTAAATCAAAGTACTTCTACTACATCTTAGTACTTCTGCTCAATCATAGTATTTCTGCTAAATCATAGTATTTTGAAAAATCATGGTATTTGTGCCAAATCATGGTTTTAGGGCAGAACCATAATATTTATTTTATGTTATGAGATTACTACTAAGTGGAGGAATGTCTGTTATGTTATAGTTTATGTGCTGAATATAGTATATCTGCCAAATCATAGTATTTATCCCAAATCATAGTATTTATGCCAAATTACAGTATTTCTGCTAAAAAGCAGAAATAGTACCTTTAGCAGAAATTTCTGTGAAAAGATATTATTTATGTTAAAACATAGTATTTCTGCTAAATCATAGTATTTCTGCCAAATCATAGTATTTGTACTTATTCATAGTACTTGTGCCAAATCATAGTATTTGTACCCAATCATAGTATTTCTGCAATATGATCGTATTTGTGGCAAATCATGGTATCTTTTGCCAAATCATGGTATTTGTGCCCAGTTAAAATTTCTGTTATATTATAGTGTTACTACTAAGTCGTAGAATTTCTGTTATGTTATAGTATATCTGCTGATTATAGTATATGTGCCAAATAATAGTATTTATAGCAAATAATAGTATTACTGCCCAAACATAGTATTTCTTGTAGTATTTGTAGTAGTAGTTGTTGTAGTATTTGTGCAAAAACATAGAATTTCTGCAAAATCATAGTATACCAAATCATAGTATTCCAAATCATAGTATTACTGCAATTCCATAGTATTTGAGCGAAATCATAGTATTTGTGCAAAACATACTATGTCTGCAAAATCACATTATATCTGCTATGTTATAGTATTACTACTAAGGCATAGTATTTCTACCAAATCATAGTATTCCTTCAAAATCATAGTATCACTGCAATTTCATAGTATTTGAGCGAAATTGTAGTATTTGTACTAAATCATGGTACTTGTACCAAATCATAGTATTTTTGCAAATCATATTATTTGAACCAAAACATTGTATTTGTACAAAGTCATAGTATTTCTTCTAAATCATAGTATTTCACCCAAATCTCAGTAGTTGTGCTAAAACCCAGTATTATTGCCAAATCGTAGTATTTGTATTGAAACATAGTATTTGTGCCAATAAGAGTATTTGTACTAAATCATAGTACTTGTGCCAAATCATAGTATTTCTGCCATATTGTGCTAGTTGTGCAAAAACATAGACTGTCTGCAAAATCATAGTATATCTGTTATGTTATAGTATTACTACTGAGTCACAGTATTTCTGCCAATTCGTAGTATTTGTACTAAATCATACTACTCGTGCCAAATCATAGTTTTTACAGTATTTTACAGTATTTCTGCTAAAAGCAGAACTAGTACCTTTAGCAGAAATTTCTGTCAAAAGATATTAGTTATGTTAAAACATAGTATTTCTGCTAAATCATAGTATTTGTGCCTATTCATAGTATTTGTACCCAATCATAGTATTTCTGCCATATCATCGTATTTGTGCCAAATCATGGTATATTTTTGCCAAATCATGGTATTTGTGCCAAATTAGAGTATTTGTGTCCAATTAAAATTTCTGTTATGTTATAGTATTACTACTACGCCATAGCATTTCTACCAAATCATAGCATTTCTTCAAAATCATAGTATTACTGCAATTTCATAGTATTTGAGCGAAATCGTAGTATTTGTGAAAAAATATACTATGTCTGCAAAATCACAGTATATCTGTTATGTTATAGTATTACTACTAAGGCATAGTATTTCTGCCAATAAGAGTATTTGTATTAAATCATAGTAGTTGTGCCAAATCACAGTATTTCAGCCACATTGTGCTAGTTGTGCAAAAACATAGACTGTCTGCAAAATCATAGTATATCTATTATGTCATAGTATTACTACTAAGTCGTAGACTTTCTGTTTTGTTATAGTATCTCTGCTGAATATAGTATATGTGCCAAATCATAGTATTTATAGCAAATCATATTATTTGTGCTAACACATAGTATACTGCCACATTATAGTATTTGTGTAAAACCAGAATGTCTGCAAAATCATCATATATCTGTTATGTTATAGTATTACTACTAATGCATAGTATTTCTAACAAATCATAGAATTCCTTCAAAATCATAGTATACTGCAATTTCATAGTATTTGAGCGAAATCGTAGAATTTTTGCAAATCATATTATTTCAACCAAAACATTGTATTTGTACGAAGTCATAGTATTTCTTCTAAATCATTGTATTTCACCCAAATCTCAGTAGTTGTGCTAAAACCCAGTATTATTGCCAAATCATCGTATTTGTACTAAATCATAGTACTTGTGCCAAATCATAGTATTTCTGCCATATTGTGCTAGTTGTGCAAAAAAATAGACTGTCTGCAAAATCATAGTATATCTATTATGTTATAGCATTACTACTAAGTCATAGACTTTCTGTTATGTTATAGTATATCTGCTGAATATAGTACATGTGCCAAATCATAGTATTTATAGCAAATCATAGTATTTGTGCTAAAACATAGTATACTGCCACATTATAGTATTTGTGTAAAACCAGAATGTCTGCAAAATCATCATATATCTGTGATGTTATAGTATTACTACTAATGCATAGTATTTCTGCAAAATCATAGTATTTTTGCAGAAACCTTGTACTCTGGTAAATAATAGTATTTGTGCCAAATCATAGTATTTGTGCCAAAACATTGTATTTGTACAAAGTCATAATATTTCTTCTAAATCATAGTATTTCAATCAAATCTCAGGAGTTGTGCTAAAACGCAGTATTATTGCCAAATCATAGTATTTGTACTCAAACATATCAGTTCAACTTATTTAACTCTTCTCAACAGCCCAACACCTCTTCTTCACCCGTTTCAGCAGAATTGTGAGTGTTTTCACCCCTTTTCAGCACAAATCCCAGCTTTTTCAGGTGTTTTCAACAGAAATCTCTTTTTAGCAGACATTCTGCTGATTCACCTGTTTTCAGTGCAACGTTCTACTTCTTTACCTCTTTTCAGTAGAAATTCTGCTGATTCACCTATTTTAAGCAGAATTATCAGCCTTTCACCTCTTATCAATACAAATCTCAGTATCTTCTGCTCATTTCAGAGGAAACCATTTCACCTCTTTTCAGTAGAAATTTGAACTTCTGTACCTCTTTGAAGAAGAATCTTTGCCTTTTCACCTCTTTTCAGCAAAAGTTTCTGTTTTTTCACTTGTTTTCAGCATAATTTTTCAGTTTCTTTACCGCCATACAATTTTTGCAGCTTTTCATCTTTTTCAGTCATTTTCAGCAGGCAACTTCAGCGTTAAGGCATCCACACAGCATTTTCGCAGGAAATGCAAATTTTTCTAGTTATTATTCTAGTTGCCACTTTTTGCACTTTTTTTGGCACTTTTCTACTTCCACAATTTTCAGCCGATTTTCACCGTTCAAATTTTAAACTATTCTGCTATTTCTGCTAATGTGCGCTATGACTTTTGGTATTTTTAACTATTATACTTTTTAAAATATTACGTTTTTTTCCTTTAATTTGTCCCATTGAAATGAATGGGAAACTTCCACAATTCTGCTAAAACTTGCTTGTTTTTGAAACTTATCTACTTTCTTATACTTTCACCTAGAACAACCATTCAAACTTTAAAATGTTCACAAATTATTGGGCTATTCCTGTCTGATTCAGCTTTTTCATATCTGTTACCGTTTTCATCTTATCCCTCTTTAAGTTTTGAGTTGCAAAATTATGATTTTTCAGAAAATACATGCGTTGTTATGGTTGCTATGCAATTGGCTTTCAGTGTGCCACTGTAAGTTTCGCAGTCTTCTCTTCATGTCCGAACAACTTCTTGCTACTTGCTCAATTTTCACTCAACTTCCACAAATTATACATCAAAATGTAGGTATTTTTGCTGGCTTTCAGAAAATGTCACCATCATTGTTGTGAGATTTATAGAATTTTGGAAAATCTCCTCAGACCAACACAAAGTCTGAAAACTCTCCATAGAAAGTCAATGGAGAGTTTGTTCAAAATCATCGCTTGATTTCTGTAATGAGAGGCATATTCGAATCGTCATATCTCCTTAACGAAGCGAAGTTAAAACATGAGGCTTGTCCCAGTATATCTTCAGACACTCCTGACGCTCACAATTCAAGAATTTTTTTCTCACCTATTACCGTTCTGAGATGAGTTACACTTGTTTGAGGGTAGGAAATTCGTCCTTCGCTCAGATTTCTTCAGATTTCAAACTCTGGAAATGAACCACTTTTTTCTCTCGTCATATCTTTTTGATGGATTTCCACAGAGACCTGATAATTTCCATGACTGTTCACCAAAGCCTGCTGTCTCTTATGGTGAAAGAATGATATCGATACTCCAAATAGATTTAGAGTTAGAAAGCATTGTTTGAGGGCAGGTCAAGGCAGTTTTTGCTTCACCTCTACTCAGTTATGGTGCATTAGAAGTCAAATATCTTTAACAATTCATGTTTTAATGATAAATTGTCAACATTTGAAGATTCCCCCATCTCTTCTGAACAAAACGGTGTAAGAATGACCGTTCTAGCCCCTACGGTTAGGAAATTATGGCCATTTGTTTGAGAGGAATCCTCACTATGAGAAATACACTGCAGAAATCCTGTCTCTCTCTGTGCTGAGTCTGTGTAAAAACAGGTGCACCTGTTTTGGCGGGAAAAAGTACACAGCCTCTCTGATTGGTGGATTCAAATTTAGCAGGTCCCAGGCTGCTTGACTGACCTAGAAACTTGCTCCACTCTCCCTGTGTGTGTGTGTGTGTGTGTGTGTGTGTGTGTGTGTGTGTGTGTGTGTGTGTGTGACAGAGAGAGAGAGAAAGAGAGGGCGAGAGAGAGTTTCTATGGGAGCATCTTATTGTATGATTTAAATTCAATATATTTAGACTGGTTGACTGAATTTGATCCTGTGTGTGTCTCTCTGTGCATGTGTGTTTCCATATGTGTCCATATTTGTGATTGTGTCACTGTTACTTTTTTTTTTTGCTGATTTTTTTCATTTAACAATTACATTTGAGGGACCCTTAGCATGTTCAGGATTTTTCAGCTGTCCATTTTGCTTTTCCAATTTTTCTATTTAAGTTATTACTATTGTGTTGAGTCATAGCATTTCTGCTGCTTTTCAGTATTTGTGCTAAATACAGCATTTCTGCAAAATCATACTATGTCTGCTATTTTATGAGATTTGTGCTAAATACAGCATTTCTGCTAAATCATACTCTTTCTGCTATTTCATAAGATTTGTGCTAAATATAGTGTTTCTGCTATTTCTGCCAAATATAGTATTTTTGATTAATTAGGGTTTTTCTACCAAATCATAGTACAGTTTTACTGCTTTTTATAGGATTTTTAGAGGATATTTATATTGCTTAATATAGTATTTCTGCTTTTTATAGGATTTGTGCTTAATATAGTTTTTCTAAAAAAATGTAGTATTTATGCTTAATCATACTATTTGTATATATTTCTGCCAGGTCCCCAGGCAGCTAATCCTCTGTGAGGATTGATACATACAAATACATATCAGGGCCTGCACGGCTTCCCAGCCAGCCAATCATATCTGAGGTCTGCCCTTTCTTCTCTCGTCATATCTCAGCGACAGATGTACAAAGAGCAATGCAAATCACAGTCAAAGTACACCAAAGTACGCTGATTCACCCAGTACAAGAATTATGCTTCTAGTCCACCTAGTTTTTGAGTTACACGACGTTTTGTAACTCCAAAAAACAGCGTTTTTCGCCTCTCACCGCAATCTGACTGCTCATCACCCTGTTTTCCAGGCGCTTGCTCTCTTTCCCAGTGGCGCAGTTGGTAATGACACAGGTCTGCAACCCAAAGGTCGTGGGTTCAATTACACCTTGGGCAACATGTGTTTTTTCCCTACAAATTAATACACTATCACAGACCACTAATTCATATTCATCATTTATTACAATTCTGCAACCTTTTATGATTTTAGCAGCTTTTGTAATATGGACCTCAGATTCTTGTTAACACTCCATGGCACAAATACTGTTCCCTTTAGGCTCTGTGTGTGTGTGTGTGTGTGTGTGTGTGTGCGTGAGAGAGAGAGAGAGAGAGCGAGAGCGAGAGAGAGCCTTTTGATGGGAGCATCTTATTATATCATTTAAATTCAATATATTTAGACTGGTTGACTGAATTTGGTCCTGTGTGTGTCATGTGTGTTTCAATATGTGCCCATATTTGTGATTGTGTGACTGTTATACTTTTTTTGCTGATTTTTTTTTTTTCAATTAACAATTAGATTTGAGGGACCCTTAGCATGTTCAGGATTTTTCCAGCTGTCCATTTTGCTTTTCCAATTTTTCTATTTAAGTTATTACTATTGTGCTAAGTCATAGCATTTCTGCTGCTTTTCAGTATTTGTGCTAAATACAGCATTTCTGCTAAATCATACTATTTCTGCTATTTCATAAGATTTGTACTAAATATAGTGTTTCTGCCAAATATAGTATTTCTGCTTAATTATAGTATTTCTGCCATTTTATAGTATTTGTGCTAAAACATAGTATTTCTACTAAATGTAGTATTTATGCTTAATCATACTATTTGTATATATTTCTGCCAGGTCCCCAGGCAGCTAATCCTCTGAGGACTGATACATATAAAATTTACATATCAGGGCCTGCACGGCTTCCCAGCCAGCCAATCATATCTGAGGTCTGCCCTTTCTTCTCTCGTCATATCTCAGCGACAGATGTACAAAGAGCAATGCAAATCACAGTCAAAGTACACCAAAGTACGCTGATTCACCCAGTACAAGAATTATGCTTCTAGTCCACCTAGTTTTTGAGTTACACGACGTTTTGTAACTCCAAAAAAACAGCGTTTTTCGCCTCTCACCGCAATCTAATTCTGACTGCTCATCACCCTGTTTTCCAGGCGCTCATTCTCTTTCCCAGTGGCGCAGTTGGTAATGACACAGGTCTGCAAACCAAAGGTCGTGGGTTCAATTACACCTTGGGCAACATGTGTTTTTTCCCTACAAATTAATACACTATCACAGACCACTAATTCATATTCATCATTTATTACAATTCTGCAAACTTTTATGATTTTAGCAGCTTTTCTAATATGGACCTCAGATTCTTCTTAACACTCCATGGCACAAATACTGTTCCCTTTAGGCTCTGTGTGTGTGTGTGTATCAATATTTCTCCCATTTTAAAGTATTACTCCTCCATAATTGTATTTCTGTTAAATCAAAGTACTTTTACTACATCTTAGTACTTCTGCTCAATCATAGTATTTCTGCTAAATCATAGTATTTTGCCAAATTATGGTTTTTGTGCCAAATCATAACATTTGTTTTATGTTATAGTATTACTACTAAGTGGAGGAATTTCTGTCATGTTACAGTATATGTGCTGATTACAGTATTTCTGCTAAATCATAGTATTTCTACTATATTATATTTTTCTTTCTAAATATAGCATTTCTGCTATCTAATTGTATTTCTGCTATGTTATAATATTTGTGCTAAACCAGAGTATTTGTGCTGAAACATAGTATTTCTGCCAAATGATAGTATTTCTGTCAAATTACAGTATTTGTGCTAAAACATAGTATTTTTTTTTTAAAATTTCAATATTAATAGTATATTACAGTGTCTCTGGTAAATCGCAGCATTTCTGCTATGTTGTACTGTTTTTCTAAATCATAGTATTTCTGTAATGTTTAAGAATGTTTGGCTAAATATATTCTTTCTGTTATCTTATACTATTTCTCTTAAATTCTTGTATTTTTGAGAAGTTATCGTGTTTCTGGTAAGTTACAATATTTCTGCTAAGTTCTGCTATGCTATTGTATTTCTGCCAAGTATTATGTTTCCTCTAAGATATTGCAGTTCTGCTAAGTTACTACATTTTAGCAAAGTTCCTTTGCTTCTGCAAAGTTTTTACAAATTCTGCAACTTTTCAGCTTTTTCTGCTAGTTTCAGCAGACATCTTCAGCATTACAGCATCCACACTGCATTTTCGCAGGAAATGCAAATTTTTCTAGTTATTATTATTCTCCATCTTCCGCCTAAATTTCGGCACGTATCACGCCCCGCAGTTTTGAGAAAAGCTTCATATATGTTACCTCATTTTGTGCGGCTGGATCTGGAATGGTGTGCTATGACTTTTGGTGTTCATGACTATTATAGTTTTTTAAATATTAATATTTTAGTGAAAATTTTCCCGCGCTCCTCTGCCAAACAGTTTTGACAATAGGGTTACATATGTTACATCATTTTGTGCGGCTGGAGCTGGGCTAGTATGGTACGACTTTTGGTGTTTATGACTTTTATAGTTTTTGAAATATTTAGATTTTAGTGCAAATTTGGGCCAATTTCTAGGCTCCTGAGAAAGATTCTGCTTTTGGCCCCATAGAAACAGACTTCATTTGTGGTGTGTTGGCTCCCTCTAGTGGTATACCCGGAGTAGTACAGCCAAAAAAGTTTATGCTTGGGCTGAAACTCCATATCCCACAATTCATAGCACACCTCTGCAGAGTAAACAATGGCGGCCACCACTTCGTTTTATATGTCTTTTATTAGTATTTCTAGGTCACAAAATAAACTTTTAAGATATTTTCAGGCGAGAATGTAGGTGTGTAAACTTCAAATATCTGCTCATTTTATCAAGACATCCCATATTAGCGACAATTCTCTTACGTGTTGCTGATAGCCGGCTAGCGACCCTTCGTGAAAAACCACCCAGGCTTGGCTGATAGTGAGGTGGCTAAAATTTGTTTCATCGCCCGATCGCTCGGCAAGGGTCTGTGTCTTAGCTGGACTTATTTTTCGTTTATATGGGCCGATGATGCTGGTCGATGTGGAAAAAATAACTGAGTTGTTTGGTGGTGGAGCTACAACAGAGGGCAGCTATCCACCGGTGTGTGACAGAAGGGACATGCCATGAACGAGACATACAAGGCGGTGAGGCGACCGCCGATCGACCGGTGTTTGCTAACGCGGAGGTCAATCTTGGATCAGGGAAAGCGAAGGCAGGAGCGTGAGGTGAACTGAATTTCAGGTAAGAAGTTATGACCTGCACTCTATTTGGGTCAGATATAAACCGAGTTTAGGTGTAGTTTATTTAGCAACAATTCTCTTACGTGTTGCTGATAGCCGGCTAGCTAGCTAGCGCCGCTAGCTTAGCTAGCTAGCGCCGCTAGCGACCCTTCGTGAAAAAGCACCCAGGCTTGGCTGATAGTGAGGTGGCTAAAATTTGTTTCATCGCCCGATCTCTCGGCAAGGGTCTGTGTCTTAGCTGGACTTATTTTTCGTTTATATGGGCCGATGATGCTGGTCGATGTGGAAAAAATAACTGAGTTGTTTGGTGGTGGAGCTACAACAGAGGGCAGCTATCCACTGGTGTGTGACAGAAAGGACATGCCGCGAACGAGACATACAAGGCAGTGAGGCTACCGCCGATCGACCGGTGTTTGCTAACGCGGAGGTCAATCGTGGATCAGGGAAAGCGAAGGCAGGAGCGTGAGGTAAACTGAATTTCAGGTAAGAAGTTATGACCTGCACTCTATTTGGGTCAGATATAAACCGAGTTTAGGTGTAGTTTATTTTCGTTGTGCTGACTTTTTCAATCACTTACAATAACTCATACTGCGTGCTAGCTAGCACGACGGAGTTTGTATACAGCTGTGTGCGGCGCTAAGTTACCGATGTTACCGATGTTGAACTTTATGACAGCCTCCCCTGTCATTCTCTCGCCTGTTGAAACTTCAGTCATGAAACTGATCAATGATCGGTTTTCTCTCTTGTTTGTTTATCGCGCTAAACAACAGCAGCACGTTTAAGCTTGATCAGCTGTTGTTAGAATTCATTTGCTTTTAATTTCTAGTATCAGCTGATGTTTGCTGCAGCCACAGCTGTAAAAACGGCTGTTCCAAACCAGATGTCCTTACTGAATCATCAGAGCTGAACTGGTGATGGAGAAACAGGTTTACCCTTAGGTGACATGAATGAGTTGAAGGAAGTTATGAACTGTTTCTGAGAGACAAATATACACCAAGCTCCTTTTTTGTGTAGCTGACAGCTGGTAACTGTGCAGGGGCGGATCTAGCAAAGCTTTTGCCAGGGGCCAGGTAGGGCATTAACAGAGAAAGGTGGACACAAAGATATACTTTTCTTTCTTACTCTCATATAAAATATTTAGCTTTTATTAAATAGTTATCTGAATCTTACAACCAAAGTTTGTATAATAATACACAAGATTGGCTGTAGACCATTGTTCATCATTCAGAACACTGTGTAAAAATAACAAAAACAAAAAGTGAATGCAAAAGTGCATAAATATTTATTTTACGTGTTTGATGTGTGTGGCGGGCGTGGTCTGCAGTGCCGCTGCAGGGGAGGTGGACCCACCTGAGCGGCACCTGCAATCACGCCTCTCGGGCGTAGTCTGTGCTCTCTCGGCTGTTTTTTGGGTGTGTGTCAGGCTGTGAGTTGAAAAGCTACAGTCGGCTGTTTGGGTACACCAACCATGTGTGAAAAGTGGTCCATAACGTAATGCTTCAAAGCGTGTTCATGCAAACATTGTCGGATCTGCCGTGGTACAATGGGACTTCTGCTCATGAACCTGTGTGCACAGCGTCTGCAAATCGGCGCTGTACGAATTAACTTCATCTTTACACAAGACTGTAAGCTGTTATCTGTGAAGCGTGAGCGGTGTTTGTTTTTACCATAGTTCATGGTGGACAATGGCTGCTCTTCTGAGTTTTGCTCTCTGTAGCTGTATGAATGGCAAACTACACTGAATAGCAGCGGCATAGGCACACATAAAATTTCTTCTGAAATTTTCGCTTTCTAGTTATTCTTATTATTCTCCATCTTCCGCCTAAATTTCGGCACGTAACTCGCCCCGCAGTTTTGAGACAAGCTTCATATATGTTACCTCATTTTGTGCGGCTGGATCTGGAATGGTGTGCTATGACTTTTGGTGTTTATGACTATTATAGTTTTTAAAATATTAATATTTCAGTGAAAATTTTCCCGCACTTCTCTGCCGCACAGTTTTGACACAATTGTTACATATGTTAGATCATTTTGTGCGGCTGGAGTTGGACTAGTATGCTATGACTTTTGGTGTTTATGACTTTTATAGTTTTTGAAATATTTAGATTTTAGTGCAAATTTAGGCCAATTTCTAGGCTCCTGAGAAAGATTCTGCTTTTGGCCCCATAGAAACAGACTTCATTTGTGGTGTCTTGGCTCTCTCTAGTGGTATACCGGGAGTAGTACGGCCTAAAGGGTTTATGGCGGGTGGAAAACTCCATATCCCACAATTCATAGCACGCCTCTACAGAGTAAACAATGGCGGACACCACTTCGTTTTATATGTCTTTTATTCGTGTTTCTAGGTCACAAAATAAACTTTTAAGATATTTTCAGGCGAGAATGTAGGTGTGTAAACTTCAAATATCTGCTCATTTTATCAAGACATCCCATACGTGTTGCTGATAGCCGGCTGGCTAGCTAGCGCCGCTAGCGACCCTTCGTGAAAAAGCACCCAGGCTTGGCTGACAGTGAGGTGGCTAAAATTTGTTTCATCACCCGATCGCTCGGCAAGGGTCTGTGTCTTAGCTGGACTTATTTTTCGTTTATATGGGCCGATGATGCTGGTCGATGTGGAAAAAATAACTGAGTTGTTTGGTGGTGGAGCTACAACAGAGGGCAGCTATCCACCGGTGTGTGACAGAAAGGACATGCCGCGAACGAGACATACGAGGCGGTGAGGCGACCGCCGATCGACCGGTGTTTGCTAACGTGGAGGTCAATCGTGGATCAGGGAAACCGAAGGCAGGAGCATGAGGTGAACTGAATTTCAGGTAAGAAGTTATGAACTGCACTCTATTTGGGTCAGATATAAACCGAGTTTAGGTGGAGTTTATTTTCGTTGTGCTGACTTTTTCAATCACTTACAATAACTCGTACTGCGTGCTAGCTAGCACGACGGAGTTTCTATACAGCTGTGTGTGCGCTAAGTTACCGATGTTACCGATGTTGAACTTTATGACAGCCTCCCCTGTCATTCTCTCGCCTGTTGAAACTTCAGTCATGAAACTGATCAATGATCGGCTTTTTTCTCTTGTTTGTTTATCGCGCTAAAAAACAGCAGCACGTTTAAGCTTGATCAGCTGTTGTTAGAATTCATTTGCTTTTAATTTCTAGTATCAGCTGATGTTTGCTGGGGCCACAGCTGTAAAAACGGCTGGTCCAAACCAGATGTCCTTACTGAATCATCAGAGCTGAACTGGTGATGGAGAAACAGGTTTACCTTTTAGCTGACATGAATTAGTTGAAGGGAAGTTATGAACTGTTTCTGACAGACAAATAAACACCAAGCTCCTTTTTTTGTGTAGCTGACAGCTGGTAACTGTGCAGGGGCGGATCTAGCAAAGCTTTTGCCAGGGGGCCAGGTAGGGCATTAACAGAGAAAGGTGGACACAAAGATATACTTTTCTTTCTTACTCTCATATAAAATATTTAGCTTTTATTAAATAGTTATCTGAATCTTACAACCAAAGTTTGTATAATAATACACAAGATTGGCTGTAGACCATTGTTCATCATTCAGAACACTGTGTAAAAATAACAAAAAACAAAAAGTGAATGCAAAAGTGCATAAATATTTATTTTACGTGTTTGATGTGTGTGGCGGGCGTGGTCTGCAGTGCCGCTGCAGGGAGGTGGACCCACCTGAGCGGC
The DNA here is from genome assembly GCF_013358895.1 of Oreochromis aureus. NCBI lineage: Eukaryota > Metazoa > Chordata > Actinopteri > Cichliformes > Cichlidae > Oreochromis > Oreochromis aureus. Next base: position 4,182,986 of record NC_052959.1, read on the forward strand.
ATCGGCAATCACGCCTCGGGCGTAGTCTGTGCTCTCTCGGCTGTTTTCTGGGTGTGTGTCGGGCTGTGAGTTGAAAAGCTACAGCTGGCTGTGTGGGTAAACCAACCATGTGTGAAAAGTGGTCCATAACGTAATGGTTCAAAGCGTGTTCATGCAAACATTGTCGGGGTCTGCCGTGATACAATGGGACTTCTGCTCATGAACCTGTGTGCACAGCGTCTGCAAATCGGGGCTGTACGAAGTCACCTCATCTTTACCCAAAACTGTAAGCTGTCATCTGTGAGGCACGGGCGGTGTTTGTTTTTACCATAGTTCATGGTGGAGAATGGCTGCTCTTCTGAGTTTTGCTGTCTGTAGCCGTATGAATGGCAAACTACACTGATTAGCAGCGGCATAGGCACACTTAAAATTTCTTCTGAAATTTTCGCTTTCTAGTTTTTCACTATGATGCCACCAGTTTTGGCCTCCGGTGGCCAAATAAAGAACGTTATTCGTAAATACTAACCTTAGCTGTTTGTTTCTCTTTAGCTTTACACAACTGCAAGCTAGCTAATGAGCTAAAGTCAATGCTATAGATGCAACGCATGCAGAATCTGCGGTAAGTTGCTTTACCAGCAGAGAGAGATATTTAATTTTTAGCCAGTATAAAATTAATTACGTCGAAGTGTTTAAAAAGACATTATTAGCACATTTACATGCAAATACATATTATCCACTAAGATTAATTGTTTCTGGCGATTAAGTACTCTAGAATGTACCTGATATGTTTTTCGCTCACTACTGACATCTTTTCTTTAAATCTATTATCTTCCCTTGCTCGTACTGCAATTTCTGCATCCAGTAATGTGACCTCTGTATGCGGCTGCAGTGGACCAGCGTGTCTGTTACACGTTTTGCCAGTTGTGTTAAATGCCATGTTTGTCAATGTTTATCAAGTGTTTTGTTTAAGGAAAACACCCAGAAAACACTTGAATAAATGTATATAATAATGTTTGCATTAGGACAAACTGGTTAAAAGGGAGATTTAACTGTTTAAATGTACTGTTGATTAAATTCCTAAATTTAAGAAATGTGTGCCAAATGGTGTATTAAGTTGTAATTTTATAGAAATGTATGCTTGAGGATATAAAGAAGTACATTTAATGAATTTTAGTAAAAGAAAATGCCTGTAAATAATAATATAAACAGAATTTTCCTGTCAACGGAAATGTCTGTTAATGGTACAAAAATATACTGAGAATAAACTGAATTTTCCATTTTAGAGTTGAAGGAAATGACCTTATAGGATATTATAGGTATAGGCTTATGATGTACTGTCAATCTACAGAACTATTTTGTTTGACCATATAGGAAATGTCTGTGAACTTTCATAAAACAGAAAACTGTAAATCTGGTGGCAGAAAATTACCAGGACATTTTCTGGGGTTTTTTCAGATTTTTTTTTTTTGTACAGTGTGAATTTGGACTCTTAAGGTTCAGTGTTAGCAGAAGCCAAAAATGACCTTATTTGGATGAAAAGGCAAACTGCCAGTTTATCTGCTTAAGCAAGCAAACATCCATGGTTAGCAAGCTGCATGTATTAGCATACGTTAGCAGACTAAAGTACAAATATAAAACTAGAATTTCACTAAAACTAAAGCATAAATTTCATAGACTGTCTGCAGATAACCCATTAACAAATATTCCAAAAAAGTATAACAAGAGAGGAGAGGTTTATTGGCTCAGAGCAGAGGATGAGGCCCTTAACTCGTTATACCTATTAGCCATAATGAATAAAGCCAGATAGTTATATTTTATGGTTGCTTATAATTTCAGTACAACTCAAAGACTACCACAAAGTAGTGCACTCCAATGACTATTGCCAATGCATTTCAGAAAACAGCAAATTCCAGTGCTATTAAAAAAATTGCTTTCTTGACTTTCAGTTAGATTTATTAAGTCCTCCCTGGTGTCAGTGCAGAAGATGAAGTGACTATCCCGAGCACAAAAGCTAGGTGGAAACCTCTAGATTCGGTTTTCACATTCCATCATGTGAGAAGAAGGCATGAATAAAGTAGTAGGAGCCTGAGGGAGTGTGTGTGTGTGTGTGTGGGGGGGGTTATTGCATCAGGTGAAGGGATGAAAGCGCAAAGTAATCATTATTTGATATTCTTTCACCAGTTTTCTCGATCATCCTCCCTGACTTCTATTTTTAACTGCTATCATTCCTCCCCATGGGGATCTTGTTGCCAATTCCTCCCAGTAGTCATAATTGCTTCGCTGGTCTCTTCATGTAATGGCCCCATGCTGAGTAATCCTGACCATGGGCCTGTGCTCTGTGAATGACTAAAGAATACTTCATTGATTACCCCTCTCTCTTCCCTTCCTCCTCTCCGTCTCTCAGTTTCATTTCTCAATCTTTCCATGCCCAGCAGTAATTTCCTCACTGCTAACTTCTGCTGTTTCCTACCGCTGGGTTCACAAGACTGCATGCAGCACAAAGTAGGGCCTTGGTGGGTAATTCCCCTCCTGGCTGGTGGTCAGTGCTGTGTTTTTATACTTTTGCTTTATTTTATTTTGTTCCTCAGACTACTGCAGGTTTGTGCTTTCATGAAGTGGAATCTAAACAGTATCAATGGTGAAACGAATAACAAAAAGGTTGAGATCGTGAGATGACACATTTGTTTAGATACAGAGAGCTATGACAGCACTTAAGAGAAAGAAATGAAGAGGAAGCATAAGAGCGAGTGTGCACTTAGCATAAACCAGTGTTGGACTGACAACTAGATTGCAGCAAAGCTGAGAACCCTTGACTGAGGTTGGTGTTGAGATCGTAGGTGGAGTTTAGATGTGCTGCCCACTCCTGATTCTCACACAAAATCCACTGCCTTGTTCAGAAACCCATTTCACAGTCAGTTTAACAAGCCACTCCAGTAGGAAATATTCATACTCTCTTGCCTTCACACCACAATTTCTTTCAAGGGAAATTGAAGCTCAGATTCTCTGGGAATGAAGTTCATATTTCTTTTGTTTATTGTAGAGAGACAGAGAGAGAAGTCATAAAAATGACAATATCGTGCTCTCGGAGTGAGCGCGGGTGGAACAATATCTGTTTTCTGTTCTGGGCCAACAATAATCCAACAGACAATTCTTTCATTTTCCTTTTTATTTTTTTACTGCCAGTCATAAACAGTGCACTATATTCGATCCAATGTGGAATACAGGGCCACAAACAACACATTACAGACTGGGAAATATAAACCCCAAAAAAGATCCTCGCAGGAATAATAATAATATGCATGCTGACAGTTTATGTGTTAGAAACTACAGTCAAAAAGGACACTTGAGTAAAATAAAAATGAAAGCATGTTATGGTAACTGGTATGAACTATGATTTTTAACCACCTTCTGCACTGGTTTGAACAATTTCAAATCAGCATGTTAAATAAAACTTTCTACCCTAATTTCAATGCTATTGTATCAGCTTACCATCTTCTTTTATTATTTTAGCTGAAGAATGTTTTTCATGTTTCTATCAGTATGAGGGAGCGAAACTACTTTTAGAATTGGTTTAATTTTTGAGCTAATAAATGAGACATGAAGAAGCTGTTTCATTTTTAATGCTAACCCACTGCTCTGCGTAGGATAAGTTGGAATGGGTAAGACATGTGGGGTTGTAATTTGCCATTCAACATCTGTTATTGTGCACTTCCAATTTTTCCAAATCAGTAGGTGGGGTGCTGTACAGTTCAGTGTGTCTTTATGAAAATGTTGTAACATGAGTGCAAGTTTGAGGGGCTGTGCATGGGATTTTATTTTCACACAGTTATAAAAAAAGGGTTTTCTCAAAAATCCCTCTGTGTTATGTGAAATAAATGGGAAGGTATTGTTCAACAGTGTTTCAAGCTAGGCTAGGGCCTTTAAGCATGAGTGGGTCTTGTTCCACATTAATATTGCTGATGCAGCCATAACCTGTTGGAGCCTATCATGACATTAACCCCCAAACCAGATAGCGGACATTAGTGGTAAAGGGAGCTGCCAAGTTGAAGAAGCAAGCCCATCGGGTTTAGCCTGTGGAACTCCAGGTGCAGCTGACAGGCGCAAGCAGGCCAGCTGAGCGTCACTCTGCAGTAACTGAAACAAAAACTTAAATGTGGGTTTGGTGAGTCCATGGCCTCAAAACAATTCTGGCAAACCATCAGGCAATTAATGAAGGGGAAGCAGTGCTCTGTTCACTTTATACAGTCTGGGTGGGGCGCTGCTAAACTCAACAGAGGCAAAAATCAGTTTTTGGTTTTTGTCCTGATGGCAGAACACTGGACCAACTCTTCGTGCCATTGAGGATTTTTGAGGGTCAGGGTTAATTTGGTAAACAGGCAGACAAAGAGAGGGCATTCAACTGCATCACTTGAGAACAGAAAATTATTAACTCTCTGTGGTAGACCAAAATCCTAACCATAACCCCAATTCAACATGGAGGCTGTGTCTTGCCCAAGGCAGACTGAAACAGCCAGGGACAAAACCACCAAGCTTATAATTAGTTTGTGACCTGCTGTACCTCCTGAGACACCCCATTAGAGCTCAGTTTGCCTGGAACATTACTTCCAAGTGTTCAAGAGGAAGAACCATCTCAACATTAACTACCAAATGAATCTTAACTGCAAGGTTGCTGTCTGTGCGCTGCCTGGATCCAGGTAATCCTTTAACACCTCTCTTGGCAGCACATCCCTAAGAGGAAGGTAACATCAGAGACTACAGTAAAAACTGCTTCAAGAGCTGGGTCACTGGGGAGTAAATTTACAGGGCCAAAGTATAATTTTGACCCTGGTAATCTTAACTGGTAACACTGAGGGATTTGTTTAGGAGACTTGTGTTGAAAAGGGACAACATCTTTATGTGATATTTTTGCAGCATGCACCTTTTTTGTGACCTTTGGATATTGTGTATACAGGTAGTTAAGGGTTTGTCAGAATGTGACTCTGATCGCACCTCTGTATTTGTCAAAACATGTTACATATTTCAGGACAATCTCCTGCTCTTTAAAAAACAACAATTTCTGATGCTCTGAGAGTGAGAATTGCTTTGTTATTCCCACTGTGAAGCAGGAAGGAGGAAGAAGAGATGCGATCATGGACGTGTTAGTGACACTGTTGATGATTCAGAATTCAAAGCAACACTTAATGAGATTTGTTCTGTTACTGCTGAGACACAGATTCCCATCTGTTTGTTTTTTTTCTGATAAGTGTTTCATCTTTCTTTCAGTTAATGGGAGGATCGAGGTTACCATTTGTTTAAAATGTTGATCAGCTGTATACTGTCCAATTCTACATTTTACTTTCTTACTTCCACTTTACACAACCACCACTTATCTGTCAGATTGTGCTTTTATATGTGCTTTTCTGTATTTCTGAAAATGGCCAAATAAGCTGTTTGAGAGGAAGCCTGAAGACCACAAACAACAGAGGTGGGAATGGTCCTCAGATAGCTGCATGGAAAAATTCAGGAAAAGTAAGAAACCTGTAACTATGTTGTTGATCATAGGACAGCTTGACCATCACTAAAGAAGCCTCAGATTTGTTTAACTAAAACCTTTAATTCCAGGAACCAGGGATTTGTGCAGCTGAACATCAGTTACCTAATGCTTACCTCTTGTAACCCTTTCTCAGGTTAGCAACCTGCATCCATAGACTGCAGGGCTAATGGCACAGATTCACAGATCAGCAAGGTGCTGACTAAATGCTAGAATTTTACTCAGCAAAACTGTATTACAAATTTAATTGATAGGCTATAAAACAAATCATATAATCGGTCAGCTAACATGATAAAAAACATATTAAAAGCAACAACAACAGACAGCAAACTTCAGTATCCAGATGAACAAGTTAGGAAGAAAATGTATGAAAAAGAAAGCCATTCATACAGAGCCAAAATGATGTTTGGTAGCAGTTATCCTCTTATTTATTGCTGATTGCTTCTTCTTACTTAAAAGATGTAATATGCAGTGTTTCCAGGTTCAAACAGCTTTCTGTTCTACTTACAACCATGACATGGGGCAAAGAATTGTTTGGTCTTAACTAATCGTACTACTGTACTTGTTTCTTATTGTCAGTTTTAGTTGGTGTCACTTTCAGTTTCAGCCCATTTGCAACTTTATCTACCAACGCTAACTAGGGGTTAGAGAATTTAAATATACCTTTTAATAAGATGTTACAAAGCTATAAGACATTTGCCAGCTAGAATTTAATTTGCAGTTCTTCACTTGTGTTGTATTCTATTAATTATTATGGATCATAACAGCCCATTGAGTCTATAATAATATGGACGGGAGTGAGGACAACAAGCCATTCAGTGAGCTTATATTATCAGAGATGGATGTTGTAATTTGGTGCTTTCTGTTCATTTTGCTAAGAATGCAGGATGTGTAAGAAAGCAGCTTTACAGTGTGGCATGGGTACTTAAACCTGAATATGTCGTCTAATGCTGTAAAGTAGCTTAAGTGATAATACACAAACCGTGCAATAAATCTAATCAAATGTATGTATGATGTATGTATGTATAAATGCATAATGCATATTATGATGAGATAATGAGATTTGGTGCTGTAGTTTGTGTTTTGTGAATTTTGTAAACTGTGTTGCAGTATATTGAGAAGTGTTAGAGAGCAAGGTGTTGTCTTTTGACATGTCTTTTCCATATTCACAGTGTAAAGTGAACAATAATGCTGAACTATGAATGTGCTGGAAACGGGACAGAATAAGTAGGGTCATGAAAGAAATGGAAAAACTACATTTCCTTGTGTATCTACTGCAACTGAGGAAAAACAAACCTTTAATGTTTCAGATCTTATATATTCACCAGCTGAAGTACGCTTACTAACAAGATTTTCAAAGCTGACTAATAACAGCAGAGGTGAAGATATAACCAAAAGATAAAGAAGGCATAAGAGTATTTTCCTGTTTATTGTACAGCATGTCCTTCAGATCGAGGTACTCAAAGATTTGCTACCAAGAGACAACAATATATTTTCTGTGGCTTTATTTTTGTCTTAAATATTAAAGGGTTTTTTGGGGGGTTGTTTGTTTTGTTTATGGAGGGGCAAGAAATGAGCACAAATGGGTCTTTACTTTGTTTGCAGCATTCACTTAATTTTTTCAAAACCATGATTCATTATGGCAAAAATAACGTGTGGTGCAGTGTTTTACACTGTTGCAACTACATTTACAGCAAAACAAAAAAAAATGTAGCCTTGAATTTATGGAATTTTAAATTATGCAACAAACCATTAAAAACGTTTTGAGTATTTTACTTCAGATTAATTCATTTTGCTGTACACTACTGTTTGACTTTAAATAAAAGAGCTGAGCTGTCTTAGTGTATTTCACTAAAAGAGTAGCTGCTGTCAAGGAGAAGTGGAAAATCCTTCAAAGTAAAAGCATTTCTGGTTTCGATAGCTCTGCACTGCCAAGTTGGATTGCATGATATGACCAACTGGAAAGCTCTGCACTGCTGAGTGGGTCATGCAGTATGACTAATTGGATAAATCTTGTTTCTATCACGTTTTGAATTCTTTGACTTCCCATATTAAACTCAGCCACAAGGGGGCCAAATGACAGTGTGTTCCTAGTGCAAGTCCCAAGCCTGGATAAATGGGGAAAGTTGCATCAGGAAGGTCATCCAATATAAAACCTTTTCCAAATCAAACAAGTTCAAACTAGCTGGTGAGCTTAAGTTGACTGTTACTTTCATGTTAATACTGAGACCAATCATTTAGGTCACCTTAAAGCAGTAACACATAGAATGACATAGCACATTGTAAGCTATGTGGAAAATTCCACATCTTTCTCATATATTACCATGACAGTGAAAAATTTATCTCCATTGTAAAAAGACATCACAAGGGTTGTACGACTTCTAAACATTGGTAGCAGCTGAAAAGATGGATTTTCCACCTTGTCTCAGAAGTGAGATTACTTGAAGATGATGGGTGAGGTGTATCACTGTGTATGTTTTATTTATACATATAAAGGTGAGAAGTAAAAGAAAATATTTATTCTATCTGTTTCATCCCCAGACAGTCCAAGGACATGGAGGTTAGGTAAATGTAAATAAAATGGTGAGCATGTGTGAAAGTATGTTTGCCTTTGTACATCCCCCCCCCGATACACTGGAAACCTGTCAACCCAGCATATACAGCATGTTTTTAGAAGTTTTACACTTCTCATTAAACTTTAGAAGTGGACAGTAGTAATTAGGCACGATAAGAGAAGTCCAGATGATCTTTCCATAGCTTTTCCATAGTCCTGCAAATTGAAAACACAACAGCAACGCAGCACTTAAATAGTTTTCACAAGCATCTAAAATGTCTGTCTGTTCTAGGTAACATCATTTGGGGAAAAAAAAGACTGAAAAGAAGAAGATTTCTGTGTAACTGGAGTTAAATGTGGCACCTATGCATTTCTAGGTAGTCAGCTAAAAACATTTGCAAAATGTAAAGCAGTTGGCTTTTTCACAGTATGCACGTAAGGTAAATGAGTATAGTTCCTCTAGATTTGCCAGAGACTGTTGCCTGTAGTTGTGTGTTGAATTTACACATCTCTAATTTCTAAATACCTTTGAACTGTAATGCAGATTGCCAGGTGAGACAACTCTAAACAATTAAAATCATCTGGATTTCCTTGAAATCCCAGCAGCCCTTTGCAGTGCCAGTGTATAATGGCAATCACTGCACATGAAAGAGTCTGTCGTCTCCCTAAGGGACTAAATGAAATATGCACTTTTTTCCTTCTGTTGCTTTGTACATCCATCTTTATGGAGACACCAATACCCTTTCTATATGTTTCATCTCAGAAAGGGACAATGATTCAAAGGAATCCTTTCCTTCTAACTTTTCTCATTTAAATGTTGAGTCATGCCATACTCAACAAAGATACTCATGGTATTGAGTCAACTGAGAGATTATAAGAGAAATACATGGTACTCAAATAATACAGTATAGAAGTCTATGGGAGATTTTGATAACGGCAAAGATCACACTTCATCCCCAATCACCAAAGAACTGATCAAAACAGTTACTGAATGATGTTCCTGCAATAACTTAGGCACAGGGTTACGATAGTTTCAGCTGTGTAGTAATGGGCAAATCTGCTCATTATCTCCCCACTCTGTGGTTATTATCATTCTCATGGTTGTTGCCACAAAAACAGAATTGTGGCAACAACTCATTTAAATACAGTAGGTTGGGTTATTTAAATAGGTTGCTTAGCACTGAAAGCCTCACCTTTACCTTTTCAAAGATAGCCGCTTGTTTCCTAACGGTGCGTTCACACCGAACGCGATAGACTCGAGCGAAAACGCCCCAAACGCCCCTAATTTGACGCGTGCACATTCGCACCTCAACGCGTGTCCAAGAAAAATCCATCGCGCGTCAAAATTGCATATTTTGACGCGCGTGAACCGGAAATGTGGGAGGGATGTGGGAGGAAGTTGTGCCAGACGGTGTCTTTGCTAGATGGCAGCTGTCGAGCTAGCGTTTGAAGAGAGAGAGTCTCCCTCCTCTATTTACTGTGGAGAGCAGAGCAGCGGCGTTAAGGACGTCCTCGCCGTACCTGGGTCCATCAGGTCCACCAGAGGCGTGAGCAGTTTGGTGAGTTTCACCACTTGCTCGAGGAGCAGCGCCTGGATGACGGCCGATTTCAGCGATATCACCGACTTTCACTCGCCCAGTTTGAGGACATGCTGTCCCGCGTCGGTCCCAGAATCGCCCGCCTAGACACCAACTACAGGCGCTCAATCCCACCTGCAGAGCGCCTGTCCATCTGCCTGAGGTTAGTAAAAGTGTTTAATACGGTAGTCCTTTATTGATACCTGTGCTAATATATGCTAAACTATCGTTTATACACTGCTAACATGGCTGTGGTATGCTATCAGTGAATGCCGTCGGTGTTTACTGATAGCAAACTGTGGTATGGAGACGACTGTTTATAATATTTCTAGTGATACTCGACAGTTCTCATCAAGTCCCGATTTAATTCAATTTATGCTGTTATCAGTGTTAGCAATGATAGCATGGCTGTGGTGTCTATCAATGTATGCTCTCAGTGTTTGCTGATATCAAACTGTGGTATGAGGACCACTGTTGGTTAATCTTTGTAGTGATACTCACTCCTTTTTTCTTTTTTATTTAGACCTGGTTTAATTCTGGTATAGTTGAATATTTGTATATAATCCCCGCAGCTGTCAGACTCTATAACAGGGGTCACCAGCCTTTCTTTAAACTGAGAGTTAGATAAAATTGTGAAAAGTTTGGTTCATCTTTAGTTATATGGTTCTATCTAGCATATTCTATCTTGATAAGCTATGTCTTATCACAGGTTAATTTTTCAAAAATATTAACAATGATTTAAGCAAGGAAAGGGCTACATGTCAACATACAACTCTTTATTTCTATTAATGTCTTACTTCATTCCTACCTGATTGACATGTCTAGGAATTATGAGTGATTGGCACACTGTAGTGGTAAAAGTTGCTACCAATCAAATTATGATATGTTAAAGTTAAAACAAAACACAACTGACTGTTTTATATTATATCTAATATATGTTATGTAATTATCCTTATAATTACAAAATGTTTTATGTAAGATTTATGTTTTGTAATTTAAATCTGACATCACAAAAGTATTTTGGAATTTGAATAATGTATTTTGTAACTGCAGTACACATAATACTAATTTTGAACAATTTTGTCCAGGTTCCTTGCCACCGGGACTCCTTCAGGACCATCGCGTTCAGTTTCAGAGTCGGTGTGTCCATGGTGTGCCAGATCACCCCCCAGCTAGCGACGGCCATCTGGGACTGTCTAGTGGGCGACTTCATGGCTGTGCCTTCACCTGGAGACTGGCGGTCCATCACAGAGGGATTCCAGGGCGCTGGAACTTCTCTCTGCTGTGGAGCTCTGGATGGGAAGCACGTCCAGACAAAGGCACCCCATATATCACATAGGAGACACACACATTGATATACACTAAATATTTATTTCATTTCTTTTTTTGTGGTGCCCAAATTTATGCACCTGCTTGATTTATCACATTTAACACAAATATCACTGTGTGTGTCTCCTGTATGATATATTTAACTGACATTTTTATTGTAACAACCAACGATTTATACAGGAAAATAATGGCTATTAACAAGGTTGCCCAAACTTTTGCATCCCACTGTATTAGTATATTCTGTCATTAGTATAATATGAAATAAATTCTACATGTGTCAAGTCGTGTGCCAACATTTGCTGTGTAGTAGAACTGAGACATTAGTCATTATAAAAATTTATTTCAAATAATATTAAAATTCTCAAACAGAAAAACATTAAACATAAATATATAAAATATAAGTATTTACAGAGAGACAGGAATAAAAAGGACCCAGCTGCTCTCCAGAGCAGGAACAAGGCTGAGGAGGAAATGCTCCATTGGAGACTGGCGTGGCCTCTTCAGGGACACCAGGATGGCCAGCTCCACCACCGATGGACCGTCCTGGGACCAGTCCTCATCTGCCTCGGAGCTGTCCTCCTCTCTGGGCCTGTAAAACAGCACAAAACACAAAGAAATGAGAAGGCTGCTACTAGATTTTAATTTCAACATTGAAAAAACAAACAAAAAAAAAAAAACAGGATATAATCAGATTGGTTGTAGATATTTAGTAAAGGTGATCACAAGGGAATCCCACGAGTAAAAAGCTATCAGTGCTTGCTGTACATCTGATGCTACAATTGCATACCTGTGGGTGCAGCAGCAGGAACTCAGGGACTGGGGAGCAAGGAGAAGCAACAGGGGATGCTCTGCTGCAGAATCAGTTGGTTCTATCAAGACAATATTAAATGTTAACAGGTTGAATACAATAATCATAGAGAAAGTATATACAGTGGTCCCTCATTTATTGCAGCAGGGGTTGTCAGAATAACTAGCCCCTCGCCATGCACTTTATACACTTTTTCCCCCACACACATGAACTTTAGTCACAGTTCTCACAAGTTGTTTCTCAAAGTGCAAACCTTTGTAGATTGCAAAACGTAAAAGTATTATGCCGTGTTTTGTCTTCATCTGCCTGCCACTTTCGTGCGCCTTTTTCCCTCGCGGTGCAGGTGTCTATTTCCGAATCAGGGTCATAGTTATGGGTGTTTTTGTGCTGTTTTATCTATTGGATGTGATGGTTATCAAAACAAAACATGATAAATTTGACAAGCACAGGAGACACAGCACGGAGGAGATTTGTCAATCAGGCTGCAGAATGCAACGCTGTACTGTGCAAAAAAAAAAAAAAAAAAAAGAAATCAGCGAAAAAGCGAGGCAGTGACGGATGAGCGGGACCACTGTGTGCTGTTTATTAATAAACAAAATATATTCCTATATGACAACATGCATAAAAGCAGAACGGTATTTGTACATCAGTGGGAAAATAGCGGTGGCTTGCTAGCTTTTGTGCGGCTTCCCCGGGTCAGTGAAAAATGTAAAAAGAGAAATTAATGAACTCACCAGGTTGCCCGATCTCTTCACATATCTTCCTCCAAGCTCGGTCCTTTATATTCCTGTCTCGGTACACAAAGCAGCTGGTGTCGTACAGCTCCGGGTTGTTTGCTACGGCGTTGATTAGCCTTCCCTCCATTAAAGAATGAAGGGCTTTGGCTGGATCTGCCCCTTTGACCTAGGTCACAGCCACGTCACCAGGCTCCTGATTGGTTGTCACGGCGCGATTTGACGCTGGAGTTCAGATTTTCCAACTCCAGCGGTAGAGGCGAAACACGCGTAAGCACAAAATGCAACACAAAAATTCACGCGCGTGGTTTTTTTCGCGAGTCAAACGCGCCCCACGCGCTACACTGACGCGCGTTTCAGGCGTTTTGGCGTTTTCGCGACGCAAATCTGCCTCCGAATTTTCGCTGGACGCGCAATCGCGTGTCATCGCGCTCTTTCCATTGACTTTACATGTAAACCTGACGCTCTGGCCGCCTCTATTGCGTTCGGTGTGAACACACCGTTAAGGGTCCAGTGCTTTGTGAGTCATCCATCCAACTCAGTCTCCACACCATCTATTTTGCTTTATCTAACCTTTACCTATCACAACCTAGCTACAAACCTGGGCTGCAGTGAATATGTACAGCACATTAGGGTTTTATGCATGAAAATAGAAGCAGTAATTTCTCCTCCAGTGACACTCTCCTAAGAAAGTAAGGTTCACCTTAATGCACACCCTAATTGTTGCTCCCTATGAGAGAGAGAGCGGTATTGTGATACTTTCAGGAATGTGTCACACACACACACACACACACACACACACACATAAATATGTATACAGTGGCTTGCAAAAGTATTCGGCCCCCTTGAACTTTTCCACATTTTGTCACATTACAGCCACAAACATGAATCAATTTTATTGGAATTCCACGTGACAGACCAATACAAAGTGGTGTACACGTGAGAAGTGGAACGAAAATCATACATGATTCCAAACATTTTTTACAAATAAATAACTGAAAAGTGGGGTGTGCATAATTATTCAGCCCCCTTTGGTCTGAGTGCAGTCAGTTGTTATATATATATATGTATACCTGACCTGTTGCCCATTATATAAATGGCAGTATTTTTTTCCCTATGAGAATTACTCAGCTACAACATAATGTATAGGGTTGGCTATATGGGTGGTTAGGCTTGCTGTCATACCAGAAAACAAATGAATTTCCCACGAAGACTTAAAATACAACATACGTGCTGCAGAAATGAAATACACTTCTTATGATCTGTGCTGGCTTGCTGCTTTTCTGCTGTTTGTTTTCACCAGGAGAGGAGGAGAGTCTGGAAGAAACTGTGTGGAGATTCCTTCTCCCTCTGAGGCAGAGTTGGAGATTCAGATATAACACCTTATCGCCATCTTGTGATCAACCCAGCTGTATTTAAGGATTCCTCCTTCGTGTTGTGAGAAGGAGTCCCCTCCCTCGTCTGCTTACCTAAATCAGCATCACAGTCTGGATGGGACATCTCGCTCTCACTATTCTACACACTCTATCTGCCTTCCCAGAGCTCCTTTCCTGCTCTGGCTCCCACCTGCCTGCCCTCCTCTGTCCCCACCTAGCAAACCAGTAGCCCCCTCCTCACAGCAAAATTACCACCATTTCAAGTAAGCCTGAAAGCCTTTTTGCAACATCCTATTTGTACTTATGCTCTCAGCTCTCTCCTAGAGTAATAACGCAGCTCTGCTCTCTTCAAGTGGCAACTCCCTTCCTGATCTCAGCACTGATGTGTTGTACATCATCTTGAACATTATCCTGTTCTTTAATAAAGACTCTGAAACTTGCCATTCTGTTTGAACTTTGTGTATTTTGTGGTCCATTAGTTGTCCACTGGCTTTAACAATACTCCCTATCAAAATATATAACTTGAAAATTTATGCTGTCTATCATGTAAAAATGTCAAAATTAATTTACATAAAGACAAACTACTACATTCTTTTTTGTGATCATTTCACGTTTTACTATGAGACTGGGCTGGCATCTCTACAGCCTGCTACTGGAACTATGGGAAACATTGATGCTGGCTTTAATCTGGAGTGCTGGGAGTTGTTGATTCCTTTCCTGGTGGCTGTAATGAAATTATCCTCCACAGCAAAGAGAACTCAGTCTTTCTTTCAGCTGGTTTCATCATGACAATTTTTGTTTCGTGAAAATCAATCATGGCACACAAAAGATTGCTGGTCGTCATAAAAGTGAGGTTTTCTCCATGTATACCTTAGGAAGGACAGGAAACACTAGAAATCTGTGATGAGATACAGTTATTCTTGGCAGCACTACTTTATTTGTCTGATTCCCATGTTTAAAATTCCTAGCTTTTTTTTGTTTTTCTTCAACTTTTCAAAAATCCATCTGCAATGTGTTCTTCCATTTAATTCCACATTATTTTTTTATCGGATTATCACTGCGAGATCAATTACATTCAACTGCTCCTCAGATTTTAGAGACATTTCAAAATAAACTGATGCTTGGCAGGGATTTCAGAAAGTAAGTATAATGCATTTCATTACGAAGGAGCAACAGTCAACTTCATTTTGTCTTATTTTTGCTGCCAGTGATTTCCCAGAGCAAAAGCAACACAAGTTTGAAGATGGATTCCACACATGCTTCATCCAAACAGCCACCAATGTTCCCTGAAGCAATATGCAGTCAGCAGGCAGTAACCAGAAAGATGGATCATCACACAAAATCTTTCTCTGGGCAACGTACTCCAGCTGAAAGCGCTCTCTCTCCTCAGGAGACCCCATTCTGAGACCAGCTGGCCAGACTCAGTCAAAGTTATTTGTGTCTGTTACACAATCTTAGTTATCTGGGTTAATGTGCAGTCAGTAATACAACTTTAGATGAATTATTAAATTAACTGGAATTGGCAACTTTGGCATTTATCATTCAACAACATACATTCTCTAATAGTTTTGTATGCATAAACAGTTCATTTATATTACTCCCAGCAAGAAAAAAACTTTGAGTCTTCGCTTTAATTATTGTTACATAACGTGTATTTAGACCATGAATGAAATGAATCCATGCAGTGTGTATCAAATCAGTTGTTACAGAAGAGTCGTTTGTAATACTTATTGAAAAACATACTGTAAAGCTGCATGCAGCTGAATGCAGAAAACCATGAACAAAGTTAATACATTATTCATGACATTTTATTGCTTAATGGGTATTCTGCTATAGAAAATAAACAGAACACAGTGGTAACTAAGGATGTACCTATATAGCTTTTTATAGTTTCAGTACTGGAAGAGAAACTTTGAGTGTGGAGTACCAACCCATTACCAGCTGTTCATTTCTCACAGTAACAGAAAGATTTCGAGTCATTTCTTTTTTGTAAGGCAAAATCCAGTTAGACCTAAACATTACTTTCCTAATGTATTAAATTAAAATGTAAAATGTGTACATTAAACAATATTGATGTAATACATACCTTCTTTTTAAAGGATTTTTGTAGCTCAAGTGTAGGCCATCTCCGTCTGCTCTCTGCTTTTTACCTAATTTTTCTTTCCCCGTATGTGTGTGTAGGTGTGTGTGTGTGCACGCGTATAAGAGGTGTGTGGCTCCTCCAGTTTAGTACACCTGCTTCCCATCTACTCATCTCCATTCTGTGTATTTATGACCAGCTCAGTCATCCACTTACAGCTTCTCAGTTCAGTATTTGCTGTCATATGCTTGTAGTTTTCTTCGTGTACTTGTTTTTCCTTCATCCCTCCTTCATCTGTCTGGGATTGCTTCCAAACCTTACCTTTGGAAAATCCCTTTTAAAAAAAAGTTCCAGTCACCCTCTAAAAAAACTTACCTGCAAACTGACTTCCCACCTTGCTACTTAGAAGGATGCGTTGCCCCTCCTCACTGTCCTAACCCCAGTTCTGTCACCTCTCTGACTTGGAACTTCCTTGTTCATTTGACTGTTGAGTGTTGGGTTCTAAAACTAGCTTGACCTCTCACCATTCGTGATCTGATTTTAGTCTTCGCTCAGGAAATTTAATATCAGATTGTTCAAAACCCGAGTATAGAAAAATGCTGCCGCCTCGCCACACACTTATTATACAATAAAAACAGAGGTATATGTAGGAAAAATCACTCAGACCTTTATGCATCCCCACTTCTTCTGCTGCTAGTTACTCACAATTTAACACACAATTTCCTGAACCTTGACATGAACTTCTGTTACTTCAACTGTGAGTGGTCATCTTTTTCAGTTGAAGAAGCACTCATCGCATCGCTGACATGATGTTTCAGTTTCACGCTGAATCAGACGTCAAGGCTGCACTAGGGACCTTGATTGTGAATCAGATTGATCTTCTTTCTTTTCTCACCACACTTAGATCTGTAGGATTATACATCCTAAAAAAACAAAAAAAAAAAAAAAAAGTGGGCCCATATGGTTCTCCTGATCGTGGACAGTTTAATCAATATTTGTGTGCACAAACATGTCTCTCCCAAAGGCAAAGAAGAGAGAATCAAAAACCTCTTGGTAACAGCAGCAGTAAACAAACCCTTGAGCTGCTTTCCTGGCAGTCAATGAGGGACAGACTTTGCGGATAAAATGCAACCTTTTTTTTTAGGTCTGTATTAGAACAATGAACTGAAACTGATCAAGCTGTACAGATCAAACAAGATTGATTATGCAGCATGCATTGTAACCAATCTGCAGGATCGGGGCTTGTTTCCGAGCTACTGTAAGATGTGTGCAGGTGCCTTTCTGTTTGCTTCTTTGAGTGCTCTAAATTGCCCAGCTAATGACTGCAGAAACTGAATAATGTGTGAGAACAGCTTTCTCTACTTGGCTGTCTTCAAGTTAAAGTATGTAAAAGGTATAAACCTTTGTCTCACGCTGAGCTCTCGCCAGGAAATTGATTGCCGAGAAGAATTTTAGAATATCAAATTGAGGAGAGTCCCCAGGAGAATACATTACAACTTGATACCTGCTGTGATTTTGTTCACTGTCCATTTTAAACATGGACATTAGAAAGTCGTTTTTTTTCCCCCACTTTCTCCCTTCAAGCAATTAAAGTCCGATCAAAGACAGTACACACAGAGCTACATTCAAACAGATGGCCATGCATTCCTTTTACTTACAAGTTGCAGAAATCCTTCCACTACTGCAGCAACCTATGTCAGGTAATCAGAATCCATGGAGTGCGACATCACATGCGCCATCTAAAACAAATTTTAATGTAATTAAGACAGGAATACACAGGTTATAGCATATGTTGCAAATCAAAGAGAAGGGTTTGAGACTGCGCAGCACACATTTATTGCAGGTGGGGTGCAGATAACCGGGTGAAAAATATGAAGTGAATTCATGGTGAATGCAAAATATGATTCAGCTAATGCTATTGCATGACATTCTTTAAGTAAAATTTGTTTTATTGTTAAGGATTGATA
Source organism: Oreochromis aureus (assembly GCF_013358895.1). Taxonomy (NCBI): domain Eukaryota; kingdom Metazoa; phylum Chordata; class Actinopteri; order Cichliformes; family Cichlidae; genus Oreochromis; species Oreochromis aureus. Next base: position 4,200,920 of record NC_052959.1, read on the forward strand.
AAACAGTGTATGGGGTATAAATGTTTTCAGTGCATACACAACCTCTGCGAGTATATTTGCAACATTGTTTTGTCTCCTATGAACCTGTTTAATACAACTGATGTGGGGTTTTGGAGCCTGAAGTGAACTCCTAAATGTATTTCTTGGAAATTTCAATTAAAACAAAAGGTCAATCTATATTTGATTTACATTAAATATTTCTATGAAAATAGATAACAGAATTTAACATCAGTAAAAACATGATAATGAGGCACACACTCAAAATCAACAGCATTTACGTGATATATGCGGGATTAAAGTGGGATTTGGCAGGTAAACACTAGGACTGGATGTAGCAGTTCTGCGAGGTGGAAATAATTAAAAATAAGTCACATAGTAACTCATTCCATGTGTTCCAGTTGCTTTTTCTCTGTGTACAGTCTAAATACTATACTGTGACCTGCTCACATGTGTTCCTACTCCCATATTAAGTTATCTTGGATTTGTTGATCTGAGTTAAACAAGGTATAAAGAGCTGTTTCACAAGCTATAGGACTGATGTCCAACCCCTTTACAGTATAAAGCTAGTATTGAAGAATCTAATCAGTGTCGTCACCCTAAATATATATTGATGCCTGCCTCAGCTACACCAGTCCAAAATAATGTATTAGTGTAAACTTCACCACGATGCTGCAAACTAACCAGTTTATCCTGCATTAAACAGTACCAAACTGACTAGTGGACTGTAGGATGTGATTATTTTCAAATTATTTAGCAAGTATCTCCTAACCATCACTAGAAACAACACCAGGTTAAAATGTCTCACTGCAGAGGTTTCCTTTCCATGTGATTTTTTGTACCATTTTTATGCACAATAACTAGGTTTATCGTAATTTGTTATGCCTCTGTGCTTCCTCATTATTCTGATAACACACAGTATTTCCAGATACGTGAGAAAAAAACATTATTGGAACCTCGCTCACAGTATTCTGTGAAATCCAAATTTAGTTTTTCCTTAGAATAGAAACCATTTCTAGTAATTTGTTCTTCAGTTTTCACTTTCTAATAATAATAGTAGTGCTGTGATGTGAGAGAGAGAGCTGTGGCATGCCACGACAACCTATGTTTACTTTTTCTGTGCGACATAAGGCTGTTTGCAAAAATAAGGGAGTTCCTATAGGGTCCGCTGAATGCCCAGAAGCATGTTTACAACCTGGTCCAGAAAAAAAAGAAAAAGAAAAATGTATTCACCTATTTTAAGTTAGCTCTAGTCAACAGCTGTCTGCTAGGCTTTACTTCTACTAATTGGGGTCTTTTGGAGCATTTTAATGGAATTATCTGACTAATAATATGACCTGCTGTAAAGACAGAGTTAAAATCTAGGATGTTGTTTCCATTCTCTTAACTACAAAAGAGTTTGGTGGTGTCGGTGTATCAGCACTACATTTAGCACTACAAGTTTGATTTATAGCCATGAAAAACAAGCAGGCTGAGAACACCGAAATGAACAATGCATTCTATCAGTCACCTATGTTTCAGCACTTACATATGCTTCCAGTGTTGCTGCATGAACAGAGTGATTCACATCTCGCTCTCTGTGACAAAAAAAGAATTAATACGAAGAAATGCGAGATCTCAGAAGAGATCTTATTTAACTTTGCTCTGACCTTTCTACAACAGGATGCTGAAAGTTTGAATGCTTTCTGAAAGTGAATCTTTGTAGGTGTGCTTTAGTTATGCTTTCTCTCCAATAGCCTGCATGGGCAAAAATAGTACAGAAGTCCATTGAAAACAGGCTTCTGGTTGCTTTGCTTTGAACCTTACTAAACACATTCTTGATGACTTTATGGGCTCAATCACTAGTTTAACATCATACTGAATATAACATCAAGCCCATTTTGGAAATTTTTGGGTTATTCTAGGGACTCAGTCACTCTAGAGTAAAAAAGGATGACAACCTCCTAGGAACCAGGAAAAATCAGTGGTTGCTTGAGGATTCCATTGACTTTACAGCAGTCAGAGACTGACTGCAGCTAGTAGCAATAACACTGAACATGCACCAACTGCTGGGTAACCACTTTCACAAGTAACCTTGCAGAGGTTGCCTGGTGAAACCTCTGCAACCTGTCTCCAACCTTTCTCCAAGTAAAAACAAGCTGACTGCAGTCACTGTCAGACACATTGGCAAAAGACTGCAAATAATTTAAAATATATAAATGCAGACAGATTTCCAACATCTTGCAATTAATGTAATTCAGTCTGCACCAATGAATGCAACTCATCCGCAGTCCTTGTCTTTGTAATAGGGGACTTGACTCAACTTGACTCAATTGATTGCCAACTGGTTGTATTCTGCTTACAGTCCTTTCTAAATACAAGGTTGCTTAAGTGCCTAAGTCATCTTTTAGTAAAAATCAGCATCCTGCAGAAACTCCTTCACTATGTGTGGAGCAATTCTTGCTTCAAATCTGTCAAGTTCCAGCTGAACTCTGATTGTAATTAGTTGTGAATTTCTATTTAATGTGAAAATGTCTGTACGTGGACGGCAATAGATTTGCAATAGGCAGCAAGAAATTTATGATTTGTATCAATTAAGCACCACCATCACAAACAGGTTGCATGCAATTGCTAGCTTGACCCTATTCAATCACAAACTGATAGCAGACTCAGTCAGTCTGACAAAGTCTTGCACCAAACTCACAGATGAGGTCCAGACCAGCCACAATATGCTCACTGACCAACAGCTTGAGATTGACAAGTCATTAGTCAAAGAGTTTCCACCTTCACAGTCAGATCCACGTGTTGCTGCTTACATACCAGCAGCAAAATATGCTCATCTTGAGGCTTCAGAAGGGAAATTCCCTAATGGTGGCTGTGTCCATGACCATCTTTGATTTGACCATGGATACTTTTTTAAGATGATAAACAAACACAACAATAACTCGGTGATAACGTAATGAAAGAGCTCAGAAAAATGCCCCGGACAGCCGTTTGAACATTTCACTATCAAAAGAAAATGATCTCAAATGGCATTTGAAGAACAAAAAACTGTCGTTCACGGAATTTTGAAGAGCAATCAGTGAGGACAATAAAATACCACCCTTAACAAAAAAGTTTTGTGTTTTCAAGCACCAAATAATGAAAATAAATCTTATGCTGAGATTACACTAGGCACAGGAGATACATATACACATACAAGAGGGTAACCAGCCAATGTGACACACAGTTGTGGTTGGAAGTTTACATAGACTCACCATATGCTTGAAGGTCATGGTAATTCTGGGCTTTTAAAATTATGCCTAAAGTTTGTTGATGGCTACCAAAATGTCAATGTGCTGATTAAAAGCCTGATATTACAGTGACATTCATTCATCCTAAAAATATGGCACATTGTAGTTTAAAAAAAAAAAACAGATTAATGAAAATAAGTCAGTCACTTCTATTATTGCTGCACAAATCCCTTCCCACACATAAACTTAGTGTCCAGAATTTTAAAATGACATTTTTAAATGAATAGCAGTTATTTAATCAATATCTGCGCAATCTTGGCTTTTATTCATTAGAGATCAGTGTGATTTTGAAAGGAAACATAGAGAAGGGACAGAGATAGTGAACAGTGAGTTTACAGCAGCCCAACAGAAGATCCCCTGGTAATAAACAGATGTTAGCGTTACTGAGGAGATAAGAAAGATGTCAATAATAAGTACAGCACTGTAAGAACTGAACTGGTTTGGTCTTTGGCATAAATGGGCTGAAAATGTACTCTGCTTAATCCCCGGCTGGAACAGGTGCTAGTTTTGGTCCTGCAAAAGTGACTGCCACAAGACAAGTTTCTCTGTTTGTTTTGTCTGAAGACAACTGAACATATTGATTCAAGAATATTCAAGAATAGTGTCATATGAATACAGTAGTACATACATTATATGAAAATTAGACCCAGATGCTAAATGGCTATTTTCAGTGTAAGAGCCATTCATCATTAATCATTATCTTAATGCAAGGTAATTGAAATGTACCCACTAATGTGGATGGCTTAGGTTCACAGAGAAGGCCCAGTTTTGATCACGGATGGTTCCTCAATGAGCATGTCTTAATTTGGTTGTTACCTTGAGACCAACATTTGTCTCTTATCATTTGTATGATGAAGAACAGCTGTGTGAGTCAAAGAAATTGTATAATTGACAGCATGCATCAGCAGAATGCAAGTGTTTTAGGGGGACAACTGGCTTCTTGTTAAACAAAAGAAAAGAGGAAAGGAAATAATAATGTGTAGTAAAAGGATTATAAGGGAGTGAGGGGTGATTGGAGGAGACTTCAATGGAGGTGAAGTGAACAGAGGTGAAAAGATTGTAAGATTGTAAATAATGGTAAACCTTTTTTTCCTACTCTGCTTGGGCACTTAGAGTGTTTGCTACTACAAGACTTACCCACCTGTTCACACAAGCACTTTTTTCTATACCTATGTACCTGCTTGCATTCACACTCTGATGTCAGGGCCGACTCTGATTTCAGTATCATGTCTTGTGATACTTTGGCATGCAGATTGGACCAAATCAAACCTACATTCTTATTAGTAGATGATCTGCTGTACCCACTGAGTCACAGCCACCCCCGAAGATATGGGTACATCTGATATTAAAACCCTTAAGCCCCAGGGGGAGTTAAGCATCCAAAATCAACTCAGTATTTTTATCTGCAAAACAAACTCTCAATTCAATTTAATTTCAGTTTTATTTATATAGTGCCAAATCACAAAAACAGTTGCCTCAAGGTGCTTTATATTGTAAGGCAAAGACCCTACAATAATAAAGAGAAAACAGAAAACCTAAAAAATCATATGACCTCCTATGAACAAGCACTTTGGTAACATTAGAAAGGAAAAACTTTCTTTTAACAGGAAGAAACCTCAGGCACAAACAGGCTCAGGGAGAGGCAGCCATCTTCTGCAGCCGGTTGGGGCTGAGGGTATAAGAGTGGAAGAAGGTCCATACAGCGAGACTACATTGTATGCAGACGGTGCAATATTACAAAGAGATAGGAAACTGTAAGGTGATGTTAGGGGAGAGTGTGGCTAAGCTGCATTAGATGGTTGTCTGTAGGATGGGTCAGGAAACCAATACAAGGTAAGGATTAAAGGAGAGAAACTGCCAAGAAGTTGTTTGGGGTATCCTCGGGACAAAGGAAAGAGGCCAGGAAGGCTGCTGCAGATCATCTATGAGGACAGCAAGTCCACCCCAGACAGATCACCGTCAAAGATCATTTTTGACTGAACGATAGCAGCGACAGTGAAAGGGAAGGTTTACAAGATGGTAGTGAGACCTGTTATGATGGTTTTGGTTTAGAGATGGTGGTGCTGACAAAAAGACAGGAGGTGGTAGAGCTGCTTTCATTGAGAGTGACCAGAATGGACAAGATTAGAAATGAGTATATGAGAGGCAATACTGAGGAGGTATAGTGGATATATTGGACAAAGGATGTCAAATATGGAGGCAGGAAGGAAAGAAGAAAAGATTTAAACCTCAGAATATATTCATGGATATTCGGAAGGGACATGCAGAGGGTCGGTGTGACAGATGGAGGCAGATGATCCACTGTGGTGATCCCTAAAGGGAATGATTGCAAAAAGAAGATAGCAGTAAAGCTACACCACTAATTATATTTATACATTTTCTTGAGCCTATTCCAGCTGCCATACAGTGAGAGGGTACACCCTCAATAGGTCACCTATCTATAACACAGAGAGACAGATTTACACTGACATCTGTGGGCACTTTAAAATCACCAGTTAACTTAACCCCAATAACTGCATACAGAACGAAGTTGGAGTACGCAGAGAGAACATGAATGTATATTCCTGTCCAGTGTGTGTGTCTGTACTGGCATACTGACATCACTAGATTTTGGCACGTTCAGCTCATCCAGCTAAAGGATATTTCGTCCCAGCATCTTACATGTTCTTCAGTTTTAATTTTATGCAGAGCTGTGAATTCTGAGACACACTTGTGACACTGTCCTTATTTCACATGGAGACATCGAGGGAGGAGTCAACAGTGAGGATGTCATGCACTCTCAAAATACAGAAATCCCCGTGACAAACTGCAGGACATCGGGATTGTCCTCTGGTCTTACAAGTGTCTGAAAAGTCTGGAATAGTTGTGGTTTTTTTGGACTATTGAACACTTATATGTCTCTTGAGTTTAAGTATCTATAGTCTTTTGAGAGACTGTGGTTGCCTTCTTTCTGGTTGTGGCATAGAAAACTACATACGTACATTCAATTACATACATTTTACTAATTTCCATTCTTTTCTTCATAGCACCTTATCTCCCTAACGGCTTTTAAAGTCACAAAAATTCAAATTGATTTTTTGACATAACAATATCTTAATATGTTTATTGATCACATTCTGGTTGTGTGGAACCTAGTTACATATTAAATCAACTACATTCTAAAGATGTGTTTTTCAGTGCAGACAGGCCAGTTTAGCACCTGGACTCTAGTACTATGCACTTGTACTATGTTTAATAGCTGTAGTATGCAGTTTAGTATTGTCTTGCTGGTCAGAGGGCCCGGTGGCGCCAGTGTCCGGCAGCCTCGCCTCTGTCAGTGCGCCCCAGGGCAGCTGTGGTTGCGATGTAGCTTGCCATCACCAGTGTGTGAATGTGTGTGTGAATGGGTGAATGACTGAATGCAGTGTAAAGCGCTTTGGGGTCCTTAGGGACTAAGTAAAGCGCTATACAAATACAGGCCAAATATGCAAAGTCTTTCTTGAAAAAGACATCATTTTGCTAGTTTGCAATGTCCAGCCTTTAAAATACAGAGAAAATCAATAATGTGCACGATATATACAATAAATATACACACATTACAAAAAACTCAAACACAACATGGCGTAAACAGACAAAGCACCACAAGACACAGACTACAGTATCACAAAAAAAAGCTTAAAACAAAAACTCTTTCAATTTAATTTTAAAATGATCCCACTCAGGGTTAGCTTAAGTTCTGATAGTAAACTATCTCCAAAATACCACAAATAAAAGATAGAAGAAAATATTTTTGTAATGGCACCTTGCAGTTTTACAATAGATGCTCCACACAATACTAAAACCCCAAATTGCAAGGGAAACAACAAGGTTACTGAGCACCTGGGGAGGCTGATTATGTATGTAATCATAAACTAGCTTTACATGAGAAAATGTAATAAAATTATAAAGTTTATGATATTTAGTTTTTTGAGCACACTGCAGTGGTGCAAACTAATGTAGCCACAAGTGTGAGACATGAGTTTTCAAGCCATGATGTCATAGCATGTAAATGATGTGACACTTGGGAGGAAACAGATAAGGGATTTTTGACTGATACATATGCCACCATATCATCAACATATATTATAAAAACCTGTTCCAGAACATAACTGTGGTTTCTATATAAACCCAACAGGAGTTCTAATCATATATAAGTTCATGTGACATATTACACCATGCCATCAATTAGGTCAAAATGCAAAAGCACTGTGTGAAAAACTATGGATAGCCCATTGTTCAGTAACTTGTGGAAATCAACTTTTCTACCATTCAGCATTGAAGCCATGCATACCATCATACATGCTGTTGGCTTTTTGAAGAACTGTATCCAAATGTATTGACGTACAAATTTGTAGCCTCTGTGTAGACTGAATTTATACGTTTTACGTTTAATTTTCTTTACTTTGTGTTTCCAGAAATGCACACAAAGGGTCACTGGTGTCCATTTGTGTCACCATTAATCACATAGACTATTGCTACTGTATGCATTAGAGGGTTTTCTTAAGTGTAATAAAGTATGCCACTAAGAAGCAGACATAGGTTCATACTAGTATCCTTCAAGAGACCTCAAGAGACCTCAAGAGACCAAGTAAGTTTCTTTTTTCGTCATACTGACTATGTGTAGAGCCTGTTGGTAGATTAGATATGTAATAAACAGCAGACATGACAAAAAGTGCAAGAAAAAATAGGAGGAAGATAAATCAAATGTGAATTGTTCAATATGAGGTTGATCATATTAAGATGATAAGGAATAATGTCGTAAGACGGTAAATGGACTGATTCTTATATAGTGCTTTTCTACTCTCCTGGAGTACTCAAAGCGCTCTATACAACACGCTGCATTCACCCATACACACTCATTCACACAAGCACTGTTATCTACACTTTCAGTGCTTTCTAACTGTCCTTCATACTCTGATGGATGCATCGGCGAGCAAGTTGGGGTCGGTATCTTGCCCAAGGATATTTGGCATGCAAAATGGGGGAGCCAGGAATCGAACAACCAGCCTTCCAATTAACAGCTGATCTGCTCTACCTCCTGAGCTACAGCCAACCTGTCAGGTTTTGCCAGAAATCAGTTTTTGGCAGTTCATCTTGAATGGGGAAAAATGTAACAAAATAATATTAATAATAACCACTGTTTACTGTTGACCAGTCTGTAGCAGGGATCTTGTGTGTGGCATTGTTGAGAGAAACCACACTGTATCATACATTGTAGAAAAAACTGCACTGACAGACTTACTCTATAGTTTTACATCTCTATCTCTTTCCTTTCTTTTGACCTTTCATTTCCATGACAGAGGACTTTTTCCTCTTCCTGTCACTACTCTTTATCAGCATTTTGGAAAATGCTGATATACGAACATGTGCTGTAGGTATGTGCCTAAACAAGCTTCAGAAGCAGCACAGTTTGAAGCAGACTTCAAAAGATGAAGTTTAGGATTTTTTTAAAAACAGCCATCAGTTTGTGACTAAGCCTTTTTTTTTCTGAGGACATTCAAAGATTGTTTTCATGTCAGTGTTTTTAGCTTCTTCAAAATACCGACAGCAGTCTCTGCCAGCATTTATTTTTTAGTGCAGCATAAATGTGCACAGAAGTAGTCACAGTTACATGAAAGCCATTTCATTTATTTCCATAAAGGCCAGCAAGAGAAGGAATGAATCATTTAATAGAAATCTTGGAAGTTGTTGTGACAGTTGAAACTGTAATTAGAAATGTGTAAAATGGGAAGTAAAGTGGAAATATTTTATTTCCACTTTACTTCCACCTTGTTAGGATTCTTCAAGAGTGGTTTTGCAGGACAGCTACCAACCTAGAGTAGCTGGCAGCTGGGAAAAGAGATTATCTGGCTTCCATTGTCTGGTATGGTTACTTACAAATAGTGATATACTTTCTAGGGTTTGACTTTTTCTGTAAATTTTACACACAAGTGAAGTCATTCGTCAGCTCCCAAAGAATTCAGGAGCACTTGTCTAGAGAGTGAAATGAAAGATGTGACCTGAATTAGCAACAGTCTCACTTCCAGTTTATCACAAAGTGACTAAGTAGAAACCTCTGGTCATATTTTAATGTGCCATATGAGCTGTTTGTTCTTTGGGTGCCTGTTTTTTGTTTCACGTCTTTCCCACAAGACTTGTTTGCTACATGCTGCTGTTGTGTGTATGACCTCACTGTGATAAAATATTTGGCAGCAGAACCTGAAATATGTGTGATATTTCATTTTCTGCTGCATTAGTTGTGATGCCTTTGATTTTCTTATGTCTTTGTGACAAAAACAGTCAACATCTCATCTGCAGTTGCTGTAACTGTGCATCTGTGTAATCCTCAACTCGTGCTTTATCCTGGCTGTGAATTCTAAACAAGTCATTTGTATTCTCCAGTAGCCTCTACTTAAAAGGCATAAATCACAAAGCCCAAGAGAGCTTAAAACATGAAATTAAAAAAAGAAAAAAAAGAGGAAACATTCACTGGGCAGTTGAACTTATGTGCCAAACAATTTATGCGGTATAAGGTCTCTGAGGGTAGTACAGTGAAGGTGGTTAGCATTGCTATCTTACAGCGAGAAGGTCGTGAGTTCGAATCCATCTCCTGGGTGAAGTTTTCTTGTTTTCCCCATATTCGCTTGGGTTCTCTCCAGGTACAGTTAGTGGGGTTAGGTTAACTAATGGTTCTAAATTGCCCATAGGTCTGAATGGTTATTTGTCTCTTTGTGTTAGCCCTGGTGATAGACTGGTGACCTGTTCAGGGTGTACTGTACCTCTCGCCCAGCCCCCCCTGTGACCCTGATAAGGATAAGTGAAGGCAAACTACAAAGTAAGAACATGATAGGAAACCTCGAAGTCTGTAAAAAAGCAGTGAACTGCCATGCACTCTGAGTGCTGAGATAGTGAAATAGGCTCTAAAGGGTCACACCAAGGATTATTTTCCCAACTCAGTGTCTTGAATATGCTGACAACTCTGATTTCAAATGAAGCATCAGAGAGCCTACTTTCACACCCTAAATATGAACCGAAAATAAACCCAAACTGAGACCTTATCCATTAGGATCTGATCACAGTTCGCCCAGTAATTAGATGGGGTGGCTCCAACACAAGCAAACATTTTAAAGGAGTCCATCTATGAAAGACTGCTACACAAATTGCTCTAATCTTTCTCATTTTTATTGATGGTTTACTAACAGCTGGGACAGTTGATGATCAGCTCATTTAACGTCCTTAAAGGTCTTTTATTTTAACGTGTTCCTGGGTTACAGCTTCTAATCTTCCTGTTATCACTGGGATCACTTTAACTTTACCTTCCACACATCTTCCAGCTGTGGAAGGTGGAGACCTCAGTACACTTTGAAGAATATTCTAGTCTTAACATCATTGGCATCATTATTGTCTTATCTTCTGGAGGTATTTGGCTGTGGGTGACCTTCATGCATCTTTATCATAGTATTACTGCCCTGTGTGATACCCATGTATTTGTAGCTGTTGTATATATTTTGTATTTTGCCTTTTGGCAGCCCACCCCTGCAGCCTGGACGACCTTTCCTCTCTTTGCAACCATTCAGCCACATTTATCCAGTCTGACTGGCAATGTCCTCACTCTAGATCTTGGTGGATCCATAAGTCAATGCCTCCTCGCTCCTGGTGTAGAGCTTGATGTCATCTGTGTACAGGTGGTGGCTGATATTCACTCCACTCCTGAATCTATACTCCAATCTACTCTGATGAGCTACACGAGTACCTGTTGTTACTGTAGCAACCTCCTTATTTGTGCTGCCAGGTGGAGTGATCATGGAGTGCTATTAGCTTTTTTAGGCCAATAGCCGATGATCATGTCAGATACTGGTGCTGTTCAGCTCTTCATTCTGGAGAGCCATTGGATACCTGCCTTTGGTATATTGACTGACTCTTGCTCTGGGACATTGCTGTGGTCTGTTCATCCACTCCCCCAGGCTTTCTCTTCCGGCAGAAGAGACCACTTGATCTTATACCCACATACTTCTAGGATTACCGTTGGTAGTGGTATGAGCTGAATGGTTTCAGTACAGAACTCATGATCATGGTTGAGTGGCTACTTTGAGACTGGCCACAGTCTTCATCCTCAGCTGAGCAGTTGCATGTTTTATAGGGTTGTCATTTCAAATGTACATGTGCAATAGTCATATTAATAATGTGTATTACTATTATTATTATTACTACTACAACTACTACTACTACTGATTGTGCATTGAAAGCCAGCCCCTGTAGCCGTACATGATGTTACACCAACACAGCAATTAAGTAAGCTAGCATCAAAAACAAAGAAACGTAGAAATAAACTACATCACCTAAATGTTTAAAACAGTAATAACAGTAGCAAATGTAATAGTAAGTTAAGTTAACCTATTAGCAAAGGAAACAAGAGACTGCGATGCTAACGTGTCAACAAACAACATGTCATGATCCTGAGTCCATGACTCAGCGATTTTGGGTTTGGTGTATTTATTGTTATTATTTGTGGGCTGTTTTGTGGCCATGTTGTGGCTTATAGCCACAACATGGCTATAAGTCTAATTAGCCACACTAGCTCAGGTCATCTGAACTCAAAAAGAAACAGTTGCAGCACCGTTACTCCTGACATGCACGTTCCTCAATCTCCTCTTTCAATATCTTTCAGTCACCCTGAGCACATGTGACCACTGACTTGCCCTCACACTTGCCTGATCTAAATCCAATAGAGCACCTCTACGGCATGCAACACCACCAGATTGCACCTCAGACTCTCCAGAGGCTCAGACTCTCCTGGTACACGTCTGGGAAGAGATCCCTCAGCACACCATTAGGAGCATGGAACAACATTGTCATGCATGAATACAAGCACATGGGGGCCATATAAACTGCTAATTTCCATTTTAATTTGCTGCAATGAAATTCTGACAAAATGAACTACATCATTCTTCCATTTTTGGGGTGCCTCTGAATTCAGCCCTCTGTAGCTTCATAATTCTCATTTCCATCAAACGATGTGGCATCCCATAGCTCCTAACACATGACCCAACCCATATCAGTATAGATTGTCCAGCATGATTCATTCATTGATCAGTATATAAACCATGTGACACTCTCTTTTTACACTAATAAGATGTATCAACAAAAACAATAGCTAAGGGGGTTTTTTTTTAGACAGTCTACAGTCATATTCTAATCAGACACCTTACATTTTGGTAAGAAACTGCACATATTGACAGTATTATAGCAACATTTATCAGGCTTAGCTGTTAAAATAGTAAAACTGAAAAACCAAACTCCAAGAACAAAATATTACTGTTCATTTGTTTAGCATAGTTTTCTTTTATAATTCTCTGGTCGTTACTCGAAGTTCTGTGGAATTTGCAGATGGTACTTCCTCAGTGTTGTATACTCATACAGGGTAAAACGTGTCCTGTCACTATTCTACCTCATAAGCCTAATATTCACCTACTATTGGCCTAGAAAATCTGCCAGGAAACTCATCATTAATTTTCCACCATTTGATGCTCTTTAGACTTTGAGTGTTTACATGGAAATCCAGAGGGAAGGAGAAAATCAACAAGACTCCAGCATACAAAGGAGAGCAGACATCAGTGACAAACAGATACGATACTGATTATGAAAGGATGAGCTGGAGTGGAGGTGAACTGCAAAACAGCTTGTAGATGCACCTGATCCTCCTGGACTGTGAATAAGGAGGAAATTATTGGTTCAGTGATGCCAGCATGCTGACAGTAGATTGGCAGCTGGCAAAGTCATATAGAGAACTGAAGTAGAACCAAGTGCTTAAAACAATAGAAAGTGTCCAGTGCAGCCAGTGCCTGAGCTTTCCATTTAACATTTTTTTCTTTTTGTGTTCTTCATCTACTATGTTGTCATGCTCTTCCCTGTTCTATCTCACTTGTCAACCAATCAGCATTCGACCGATGCACAGCATCATTTACATCAAGCAGCATGCAGTTAGGATTCTAGAGGACTGACAGAGAGCATCCTTGTTTTGGATCAAAACCCTTCTCTGTAGGAAAATACATACAAAAACAGACAGAATCACAGAACCATAAATTAACCACAAGCTTAATTTCATGGCCTGTCTCAACTATTACTATACTCAGTTCCTTTTGCATGGGTTTTGTAGAGTTTTACTTGCATTTATTCCATTGATACAAATGATGTTTTCAGTGTAAAACAAATGATTGAGTCCAAATACGGCTAGATACTTGCCCCAACAGAAGGACACATCTTACATATCATCACTTTGGGGTTTTGGCCTTTACATTTTGGGCAGCGCTGATTTGTGTTACTATACAAAGAAATGCTATTACGTTCAAACACAGTATTTGACAACAGTATTTGAAGCTAGTAATAATTAAATAAATTTCATAACTAATTAAATTTATTTCTGACCATTTTGTCTTTAAGTAGCTTTGAATAAACCTTAACTGTTTGTAACAAAGGAAACATTTTCCAGATGGTGGTATCTGAACTAACAGAGCGATCTGGCTCCAAACAAGCAGCCAATTGTGGAAGGTGTTGCCAATGCCTAGTGACCTCATCACACTCAGGTTTGTAGGCTGCTGTCAACCACAATCCCGTTTATAGCCTTTTTGTTGGTTGTTGCTACTAGTTCAGTGCACAAGCTTTGGCTGTGTTTTGAATTCTTCGAATTTGAATAGTTTGAATGGATAGTGGATATTTAGCTTGATTTGTTGTTGCTGTGCCACATGTTGCCCATTGTTTTCAATGATCTTTTGAGCCTTTTTAAAATAATTGCAGTGGCACAACCCATGTTACTTTGTTTTAGAACTTTAACCCATTTGTTGAATGTGTTTCAGCATTTTCACTCATTTATTTTGTAGGTTACGTTACATAAATAATTGTACTTTCACATTGTCTGTGTTTAAAAAACCATGGTGTTGCATTTCTGTGAAGCTTCTGCTTTGTCCTTTGTGTGTTTTGTCCTTAGGGGCAACCTCACACAAAGTTGTCACCCACAGCACGCCCATGCTTGTCAGAAGGCAAGTGGCGGAACAAAGAGCCATATGAAACATCAGGTGGTGACTTCTGCACCAGCTCAGGGGTTACATACGTGACCTTGGAGGAACTCTGAGATGCTTTCTTTGCTCGAAGAAAATCACTCCCAAACTGCTTTTTTCTTTTTCCCTGCACTGCCTTCCTTACTCTTTGAATCACAAAGCACAGCCCTGATTGTTGAATATTCTTTCACACACCACTGATTTCTCGCCAGTATACTCGCTGTCACACTTCTTTCTGCCTCCTTTTCTTCACTCTGTCTGTTATTTTCCACATGCATCTCACCAATCTCACTTTCTGTTTTCTTTATTGCTAGAAACATAGATTGTTTTTGAAGAAAGTCAGCTCAGATCAGAAATACGTATTTTAAATGAAACCAAAAAAGCAGGTCACTCAAAAAAAGATAGTAGAAATGTGCTTAAAATATGCTTCCAAAAAAGTAACATTTGAATTTTTGGTTTTCTCTGTTAACCACTTGATTTACTTGTATTTAAAATATATTTAAATGTATTTAGGTATATTTATTGGAATGCTTGCCCATTTGAATCACTTTATTGTCTCTTTTGATGGAATTGTTTTATTAGTTAAAGCACATTTGGTAAAGTACTGTTTGCCAAGAGAGAGGTGATTAACTCAATATTAATTAGCTTTTGTAGCTGAGGGATGTAGCACAACTGAAAAAACACATTATACTGTATGTAAATATATGTATGGCATAGGCTAATTCAGTTCATGGTACATTATAGAAATTCATGATTGTCTTAGAAAATGTGACTGAATTTAGTTGTGGGCCCAAACTAGCATGATTAATGTGCTCCATGAAACACCAAAATGTAAATACATAAAAATATCCCATTGCTTTCACATATGAACTACTTCAAATCAAGCAATGTGATGTGATGTAATGCAGGGATTCCTATTTCCTTCTATTCAGAGCTAGCAAAGTTAGTAAACATGAGGCAGAAGACAGCCATTTTTATCTCTAGAAGCCACTATGACCGGGTCAACAAGGCGCAGCTTTTGATTCATTCATGATTCATGAATGAACCTTTGATTGATTTTCAGATCAAACCCAGCTGTGTGCTGGCTTTTTTACATTTTGCTAATATCAGCCTTCACATGTATTTTGAGTGCTACCTAATGGCTCAGTCACACAAGTCAAAACAACCTCCTTGTATTGCTTTTTTTAAAAAAATGTATTAATATTTTTGCTTTCAGAGCTCAATTGCAAGTAGGTTTTTGTGTGTAACAACAGAAGTAAGGAGTAGACTGAGTAACTAAGGACACTACTTACTCATACTGTAGCAACTTGTCACTTGTAAGGCAGTTCCACCCTGAAACATATACTGCTGTATTGTACTTCGTGTTTATAACAGGAAATAATTTACAAAATTATTATTACACTGCATTCAGTAACATTTAAAACTAGCAACAGAGACCATAAATTCATCACGGTGTGAGGAATTAATGTTTTGACATAGACTTCTATCTGCTCCTTAAGTCTGACTTCATCAGTCATATCTGGGACAAACTGAAGTATTTCTAAAAAAGTAAAAGTTACAGCTCTGTTATATCTTTGAAACTATTGATAAATTTGACATTGAAATATTAGGTTAAATTGTAATTGTATAGCACCAAATCACAACAACTCAAGGTACTTTATAATGAAAGTTAAAGACGCTACAATAATAACTATAAAAACTAAACAGTAGTGCTATTTTGGAGGGTTGGTTGAGTTGGGTTAGTTGACATATAACAGTGTCATAGCTGGTGGTTGGTTACAGAGCTGGAAGATATATAATGAAGGCTAAATTGTTTTCAGTAAAAGTTCATGTTGAGTGTCCAAACACAAGTTTCATCATTTGGCAAGAGTATGCCGTAGATGGTTAAAAAATACAGCACAAAACATTACATCATGCTATAAATAAGAACCCAGAAAGAAGGTTGGTATGTTATCTCTTAATAAAGGAGTGGATTTCTTTCTTCAAATGCAGGAGCTGCTCCCCTACTGGCTATTAGAAAGAATGCAGGTTTGAGGCACTTAGGCATCTGTTTTGAGGCCTGAAAAAAAAAGTGCTCTCACAGTATATACAAAGAAAGCTCTCCTTATGTGTTAATTGTTGACAATAATGGCACAGACAAAGAGGACGTCTGTGATGTTACTGCACCAACAACAGTGTTTATAGGAAGTAGATTACTTTTAAATGTCTCTGTTTCAAAGTTATATCTCATATTTTATTTAATGTTTAAATTAGTGCTGTCAGCGTTAATCTCGTTAAAATGACGTTAATGCCATAACCACATTAATACGGCAAATCTCCGTTAGCGAGTTAGCGCGGATCGCCCCATGTGTGGGGCTGCATGTCGCTAACACGTTAATGAGCTAACCGCGCTAACACGGAGACTTGCCGCGTTAATGCGGTTTTGGCGTTAACGTCATTTTAACGAGATTAACGCTGACAGCACTAGTTTAAATGTTTAATTTTAAGAATTTAAAACATGACCGTAAACATTTCCTAGCCTTAATTGTTTAGTGTCTTAATCATCATTAGGAACTTTAGATTTTCAGCTATAATGAAGCAATCTTTTCAATTCAAACCATGACCTTTCTCTCAATTAAACCTTGTGTCTATATGCAAACACTTCTGACCTTAAATGTATTTGACTGACAGGACAGCAGATGGTTCATTGTATTTGTACTATATTTTAGAAGGTGTGGATAAACAATTAATTCAGTTCATTCAATTAATTGGTTTGCCAAACAGTGTGTGAAATCAAATTACCGTACCAAACCCCATGGTACCACTGTCATAAAAAGTAGTTAAAAAAACACCCATACTGCAACAACTTTATTTTTAAAGCAGTTTAAAACAGCAACAGCAAATACAGACTGGTAACAAAAATGAACACTGAAGACAATTGAAAATATATAAAAACAACACATGTAAAGGTAACTATCATTAAAATAAAGACAGCTAAAATAAATGTCTGACATTGGATTGAAGGCCACAGGCTACGTCCACATGTACACAGCTTTTTCTATGCGTTTGGGCCTTGTTTGGCCCAAATTGCTGTTATTTTGCAAATAAATGCATTTTTAATAGAAAGTACAATAAAATAGCAGCATTCATTCTTTTTTAGGACATTTTTCGACTTTTGGTGTTTTCTTAGTTTATTCTAGGTTTATCTGCTTATTCAGGATGTCCAATGTCAGGGAAATTCAGGTAAAAAGAAATGTACTGTATACAAAGGCTGATAAATCTATTCAAATTTGCTGTGCATGCATGAGGAGGATTTCCATCAGCAGCAGGCCACACTGCTGATTGCTGATCAGAAGCGTCTGTGGTTGACCAACCATATGTCAGCCAACTCCCTGCTGGTGACCTTCAGCTTGCAGCTGATGAGATTTTCACTATGTTGTATTTTTATACAGCCTCTAAGCTTTATCAGTGATGAAGCCTTTAAATATAAAACTGTAATAAGTGTACAATAGTGCCTGGATATTTTTTTGTAAATTTACAGTAATTATAAATAATATATATCATGATTAAGTTTGAAGACCAAGCAGCCATAATCTTGCTTGTTTAATGTAAATTCATCTGAAGACAAGACAAAAATAATAAATTAACATCACAGGATACTTTTAACTGTATGGTCAACATTTCTGGTGTCTAATTATCCCTTTTAGCAGTGTTTGTCAAGTCTGGCTGTGTATTACGGGCAGGAGTTGGACCTGAATGCAGGACTTGTAAACAAAGGTTAAACTGAAAAGCAGTTTTATTGTTGAACTTAAACATATTACAAAATAATGCAAGTCAAAAAAACAAGGAACCAAATCGTCAAAGAGGAAAAACCGCAAGAGATGACACGACAAAGAGCAGAAAGAAAACTGAAGACTTACAAATACACAGGTCAGGTATCAGGTAATATCAGGTAGAGAGGAACAGCCAGGGAAAACAAGACACAGGCTAACAAAATCTATGGAAGCAAAACTAAACACAACAAACATGAGACAAGGGACTATCTAGATAAAACAGGAAACATAAACACTGAGAAATTAAGACATGCGAAATTTACATCGACAAAAAGGTAAACAAACATGGTGGCATGAGAGACTTCAAGGAAACAAACAGACAAATACAAAAGACAAAGCAAAGACAAAAGGAACAAGACAAGAACTAAAAAAAGTCAGAGTCATTTATAACTAAACTAGAGACATAAAATAAGACCATGACAGTGTTGGATTTCACGTCTCCTTTAATGAATGAACAAGTGAAAAATCTTTAGAAAGCTTACAAAATATCATCATCTTGATGTCCAGCTTGAACCTTCGATATTTCGATATATATTTACTTCGATACTCTACCGTACTCATACCGAAGTAATGATTACGAACAAAGGACTGAATGGAATTCTACTGAGATAACAAAATGCTGAGGCTTTTATAGAAGAGTCGGAATTACCTTTAAATTGGTAAGAATGCTGTTTTGTTTGATTTTTTTATTCTTCCTTCCTGAGTAGTGTATGTTTTTAGTTTTGAGGTTGCATACAGTTGACACTTGAGACTTTGTTATTGTTCTTATGGCATGCTACCTGTTAATAAGGGGAATGTGCTTAGTAGAGGTGGGCGGATCGATAGTATCGATACCAATGATGGTATTGGTATCGGATCTATATTATGGTGACAGGGTCGATACTTTCTTTCTATCCTCTAAGTTCAGCATGTAGCCCACTGAATTGCATTAAATTATTTTTTTAGGGAATGAAAAAATATACCTCAAACATGCACTACTATAAAAATATCTGAACCTCTTTGTGTTGACTGTCACATCTATTTTATTTATATCTCATAGCACATTTAAACAACAGAAATTGACTCAAAGTGCTTTAGAAAGAGCTGCATTTACAGTAGAATTTTGCTCTATTTTTGTGAAATACATGTAACTGGAATCTTGATTTCATGAGTAATGACCCCAACTCTAATACAGTTTGAAACCATGAATGATATTGGCATGTTTAAGATTTTGCAGTGTTTCTCCAGGATCACCTGAACTGAAATTACTTGAGACTACAAGTTGATCCTTCAAGGTGTTTCAAATGTAAACCAAAACAGAATGGTATTAAACTAAGCAGGTGCAATACTGTTCATAACATTTAAGCGTTCACGTTAGTGGAAGATCTTTTGGATTTTGTGTTTCTGAAAGCTTTCTCAGAATTTCTGACAATTATCTCAATATTTTGGAAAAACAATGTGAAGTTTTAAATTCTAATTGAAATATTTCTAATTAAAAATTTCTACAAATTTCCCAGATGATTATCTCAGTAATTAATAAAAACAAGAGACATTTTTTTGTAGCCAAGTGAATGCATTTCACTTTTGTAGGTTAGAGCAATTTTAAGAAAATTTTAAAAAAGAATCAGTATCCGTATGTTTTATGAAATGTTGCATGACATGTAATCATTATTTTTTTCCTATAAACCTTTTTCTATCCATGTACATGTGATAGTTGTCGTTTTCTGTGTCTGTCTGTGTCCTCTGTGCTGTAACTTTACATCATCTTGCCAGCCTTTGATTGAAACCTCCTTCCCCAGCCATCAAATGCTCAGAAAACATCCTATCGGAGTCTACACTTTCAGATCCTTACAACACCTCAGAGACACCTCAAAGATTTCTCAGACCTTTCTTTTGAGCCTCGAAATGAGAGATGTCCAATAACAGAAGTCCCATTGCCTGTCCTCGTTAAATTACATACAATAGCTAGAAGCAGCTTGTACAGAGCGCCTGTGTCAGGTCAACTTGTGCTCTTCTCTTTCTTATTTTATTATTTTTAAGGCAGTAGTGTAAGCATCTCTCTCTACTCGCTGTCCTCGGGACTTAAAGATGGTGAGTCATTTCTTGTCCCCTCCCATTTTATGCCTGCTCCCTTGTTTCTGACATTAGAAGCTCATTGTGTTGCTTTTCTCACCCTTAGTTATCTCTGGTCTCCCTTTTTGAATGAATTGAGTTCATTTTGCAGCTCTTTTACTCTCTTCTCTTCTTATCATCTTTCTCTTGTCCCTTTAGGTTGCTGGAACCTTGTCTTTCTACTATCACACTCACTTCTACTTTCTTCTCATTTCATTTCATTTTTATTGATGCTCTCTGATAAGTTTTCACGTCTTGCTTTTCATGTTCATCTCCTCAGCAGCTAGGGCAATAGATGCGGTCAGCGGAATTACATATTGTGTATGACTTCGTTTTTTTTCCTTATATTGAAAAATAGACCTAAATGTGTTCATTGGCCGTTCATACTGTCGCAAGTGAAACTGACTAAACAAAGCAAATAGCATTAGCATGCTAACATGCTCATGGGACCTCCTGTCTGCACGAAATTTAATGGCAGTCCCATTTGATAAGATTTTAGATGAACACTGGTTTACCTGAAGCAATGCTACTAGATGTACAGGATTTTCACAACACTAAGATTTCAAACAACATTTCAAGCAAAAACTCTAATTCAAAATATGACTACTTTTTTTTTCTTTACATACTTTTCCCCTACAACCCACATGTAACACTGAGATGGAGTGTGACATTTCGTGTGGGAGAGTTTGAGTATAAACAAGGGAAATGTATATTTAACTCTTGCCTTCTGTTTAGATCAAGTGTCCAGACATAGGACAGAAGTAAACACCCTAAATTTAATTTCTTTAAAAAGAGGACATGAAACACTAGACATATAAAGGCTAATTCACATCATGGAGCCATACACTCAAAAACTAATAAAGATGTCTGTGAAGCTGAATTTAAGAAATTACTTGAGATTGTGTGTTGCACCATCTTCTGTCAGTAAGAAACATGACGTCATGTGGTTGGTTGGTTGCAGCTAATAGACTTACATTAGTTTATGTTAGCTAACTAGTGACAGACTTGATAACTTAGATGAAAATAAGGACACTAAAACTAAAAATCAGTTTAAGGGGGTCACTTTTGTGCTGCCCCTGACTGCCACACCGAGGATATACTGTTCACTTTCACTGTCTGTCTCTAAGTAGCTCAACAACATTGAGCAACTTAGAAACTGATTCAGAATTTCTGACTCTAGATCAGAACTCTGATCAGCTGATGGGATCAGCAATATTTTATGCAATAAAATAATCTTTCTTTTCAGTGTCTGATGGGCTATTTATACATTATAAATACATCTGTTGTTCAACATTTCTTAGAGACACATAATTGGTGGCCCAGGTCAAAACTGATGGCATTTTTAAACTATTTTATTTTTTAAGCTAGACAGCATATGATAATTAACAGAAATACAGAGTAGCCGAGACTACTGCGTCTTTGTCAGTCAGTGCCAATGGGTGTGCATTTGTAGGCGTGCTAACAAGTATGACTCTGATGTGTAGAAGGTATAAGAAGTGACTTGGGTGAATGTTTGCCTCCACACATTGTGAACGTTTACTTGATGAACAATTATCATTCATTACTGCTAGCTGTCAGCCCTTCTCTCTCTCTCTCTGGCCTGTTCTTCACCACTCTCTCTTTCTCTCTCCTAGATGTCCTTCAGTGATCAGCATGGCGCTGTCATTCTGTCAGCGCTCCATCAGCCTATTGATTCACTGATCTTTGTCCGCCCATGGACAAATGCTTGCATGCCAATTCCTGTCCAATTTTTACCTTTTTTCCTTATACTCGCATTCTCCCCAGTCCATACTCACTCTAGCTTGCTCTTTAGCTTCAGTCAGTTTGGCAGGAAAGGTAAATAATCCATTCTAAACTTTGTTTTGCTGTGACAAGAAATATTGCTCTTTTAGACGAGATAAAAAAGCGGTGTGCCAGTGGTGTTTAGTAAGACTGATAAAGCAGGGAGTGTGGTGTTGCAGAAACTCAGAAGTGATCATCCTGCAGCTCAGGGACTGATATTCAGTCTGAAAGGCTTATTTCTACTCATTATGGTTCTAACTTTGCCTCTATGTTTTCAATTGACTTTGGGAGAGGATCTGACTTTCCAAATATGACTTTCCAAATAAATGTTAACCTTACTTTCTCTTAGACTATAGGTTAGCATACAGTTAACACAATTTGAGGTTTCATAGAGATATTTCTTGAAAAAAAAACTAAACACAAAAACAACAAAAATGTCCTTAGGTTAGATTGTTTTAATAGGATTTTCCATTTACATCTCCCACTGTGGTTGTACGACTCCAAAAACTGCAAATCCATTAGCCACTGGGCTTAGGTGCAATCTCAAAATGGCCAACCTCAGCACCAATATTCACAAGTTTACTTGGTTTTAATCTCTATAGCTTTTTCTTCCCCTCAAAACATTGACAGCCTCTGCCAAATACATTTGCAGTCCAATAAGTTTTTACTCCAGTTGTGATGAAATTCTGGTACTCTGTTAGCTAGCACTAATTAGCAGTCATCTGTGTCCTAGTGTTGCCACCATATAGTTTATAAATGCTGTTTGCTAAAGTAGCTCACTGGATTTGCCTGATAACTTAGCACTCCATCCAAATATGTTTACATCTGTCTTCAAAAACAACTTGATCGAGGTTAAAATGCTTGAAAAAAGCAGTCCAAAAACAAAAGCGTGATGCCATTATAAAGCAGGTGCAGCCATCCTTCATGGTGCCTTCATCTCTCTTTTACATACAGTCACACCATAGTTTTCATTAGTGCAAATATACTTTTACAGCTGCTGCTTTAAAAGGTTATGTCTGTTAGTTGTTCACATAGAGTGAGCTATATTAGTCAGAAAAGCTATTTATTTGCAGTAACCCTGACAACAAGCCAGGAAAAAGCAATATTTACTCATAACAGATCTGAAAGGGTTATCAGTGAGTCATTTGAAAGCTCTGAGTAATAAAATAAAGAAGATGTTACCACATGTTTTTTAAAAGCACATAAACACACTGAGGAAAAAAAAACCTTCCTAACTTGGGAAACAGCAAAATGTGAACACAAACTTAGTTCACTTGACATTTTCATTAATTTTGGTCTGCCCCTTTCACTGGTAGTATGACCAAAGTGGCTTTTTCTATGTTCTGTTATCAGCTATTAGAGGTTTAGTTTAACTGAAAAAGCAACTGAGAACTACTAGTAATCAGTGTTGGGAAGGTTACTTTTAAAATGTATTCCACTACACATTACAGAATACATGGCCCAAAATGTATTTTGTAACGTAAGTTACTCAATGAGAGTAACATATTCTGAATACTTTGGATTACTTAATATATTATCATGCTTTTTACAACTACATGAATGTACTATTGTTGTGTGATACTATTACTGAAGGTTACTTGCCATACCAATATCAATAAGATTTTCAAATCTTAATATAAAATGAGTAACAGTAGGGTGGACATTAGGTAAGGCTGCACTTTTTCCAGCGATCTCGTATAGAAAACTCTTTCTGTATCAGTTATATGTTTTCTTTTTGTCTGTTAATAATCATGTGAAACTGCACATGATTATTTGCAGCTAGCGTCTTGTTAATGCTATCAAGTCTAATATACGTGGAGATCTTGAAGGCTGCTCCAAAAATGATCAGATAATATTTTAAATATTTGTTCAGTTCAAATCAGTGCAAATTATCATTTTTTTTAAAGAAATCTGCTACATCATGTATATTTTTTTATGTCATGTGTCATTTCCATTGCAAATATTAATCACAGTTAAATTAAGAGGGGATGGCAGTAAAAACTCAGGAGCTGTGATGTCATCACGCACTGCGTTCTCGACACTGGACTCCCGTGTGAACTTAAGAAGTCCGGACTAGTGAAAACGTGAGTATGGACAGACGGGCATACTTGAGTATTGAGAAACGGCCTAACAGTCTGCAGTCAGCTAACGCCAGCTAACAATGTTAGCTGGCTGGTGAGTAGCAGGGGCGGATCTAGAGAAATGTTTTTAGGGTGGCATGAGGGTGGCAAAGAAATCAAATGGGGTGGCAAAATCAAAGCCTTTTTTTCCCCAAACACATATGCAGGTGGTTACATATGGTTAAAATGATTCAAATGCAGTAAGTATACACGTTTTTCATATAAATATAGTCTATAACTTAATTATTGTCTGTAGCCCACATAATTACACACTTTAGTTACATAAAACAGTTTTGATGTTATGTACTGTATAGCCTGTATAATAAATAAATATGTAGCCCAATAAGTATAAAACCCAGAAAGGTACACAACATGGGGCGGTTCATTTACAAACACAAGTCTAAGTTTCACACTGTTTTTGTTAGAAATCAATCACAAAATGTCAGAAATCTGCACTGTCATGAACAAAAATTTAAACCTAATTTTTCATGATTTGTTGGATTAACCCACTGAGGTCTGAATTACAACTGCCCATTTTGACTCCTTTTGAGTTTACGTTTGTATTTCACCCTCAAATTGTTTCATTTTATTTTTTCCTCTTGCCTTGTTTGGGATCATTCTTTTCAGCTCAACTGAATTTAGTTGTTTTTTCACTGACATACTGCATTAGTATTACTGATCTGAAATCACACAAAGAACTTAAAATCCTAGTAGTATTTTTTTACTATAAAAAAAACCCACAGGCATGTTGAGTAAATTTTTTTAACTTGAAATGCAAATATAAATTGTACATTTTGTAAACATATACAACTATTTATCTAAAAATGCAGCCAATACACCTGCCGTTTCTTTCATTTTGTACAACCATTTAAAAATATTACTAAAACTAAAGTGAGAGAACAATCAGGTGTCGCAATAAGATGCCCCACAAATGATGTGTGCCAGTAAAAAAGTTTGTCCACCAAAAGACAGAGGAGAGCAGCACAGGGAGAAACCTGCAGGCCTGACAACAGCAGGTGTATCACTCCGCTGGTTTTCTACTTAGTGACAGTGTTTACGTTGCAAATGTGCCTTTGTGACATTCATTAGTGCCCTCACTGACACACAAAACAAAACGACTACACAACAGAACAACTACACAAGACAACACAACACACTAACTGTACACTCCACACTAAACGTCACAAATCTCCCACATCTAAAAACTCTCTCTCTCTCTCTCTCTCTCACTCACTCGCTTCGCTCGCTCTGTCTCGCTGCCGTTACCGTCACTCTAAAACTCTCCTCTCCTAAACAACCAAATCCCACGTGTTGACTTTTTTAAAAATTGGTTGACATGGTACATTTTTACACCGATAGGAAAGCGGTGGCTTCTTTTCCTTTACTGTTTTCGCGCTGTCCTTAGAAAACGCTTAAAACACACACACACATAAAAAATGTGACGACAGTATTTAGAAAAAAGCATGATTATATATTATCATAACTCTGGATTTACTGGCCTGTAATTAAAATTTAAAAACTTTGAAGTCCGAACTTTCAATGTGGGCTGAAATAGAGACTCAGCGTGGCTGCAGCTTGTTAGTCATGTGATTTGCAGGTGCAGCGTGTCCGTGGACCACAGAGGTTTAATAACACTCACCTTCCTTCCATTTCCACAGTGTAACATCCAACCACCTGTGTAAAATCCGAAATTCCCATGGTGTTGTTCAAAATGTGCTCTGGCACAATCATAAACATCGCTTGCTACTGATAACAAGAAAAAAGCCGGTCCTGCAATGGGCTGAACCATTTGTTAATGGTAGAGGGGGGGAACACTATGCAATATATTCAGTTTTAGCATTTATATTCACTGTTGACTGTAACTACGCTCAAACTGTTAATGCTATCTTATTTTAATAAACAACACTGTCATATGCAAAACTGGGGTGGCACTTGGGGTGGCAAGGGATCATTTTAGGGTGGCAGTTGCCACCCCATGCCACCCTTCTAGATCCGCCCCTGGTGAGTAGCCTTCATTAATAGTAAACACAGCAATAGTACATCAAAGATACTGAAGTTTTGCCCATCCCATTTCCAAGAAAGAGATGTATTCCTGCCTGTGCACTGCAGCCTTGGGTCCACTGTGTAACTGACGCCACCAACATTAACAGGACGCTTACATTAGAACCTCTTATTGTGTATCTTGTTTGGGTTTCCAGCAATCAGAATCAGAGAAACTGTATTAATCCCAGATGGAAATTGAGTAAAAATAATAATAATAATAATATTTTTTTTAAAAAAGGGAACGTGTCGTACTTGAACCAGGGCCGGACGCTCTTGGCCATGCAAAAATATGATACATGCTCATGCAACTGACCTAAACCGGCGCCTCAGGGCGCTGACTCACCAAAATTGGAGAAGGCATAGAGAGGGGATAGCCTACCATATGAAACAGGAAATGACCGCCGTGTATTCTATTTATTTCAACAAAGTAACTGTAGTCTGATTACCACCTATTTAGACGGTAACTATAACGGAATGCGTCCAGCCAGCCAGACACCAGGTAGCAAGAGACATTTTAACTTCATTTTTGGGGAGCTGTTAGTTGATTTTCTATGGTTATTGGTCCCACCATTATCAGATACAAGAACAGGGCTCAGAAGCTTTGGGAGGGTCAGACTGGAATTTCAACACATTTTTTCCAGTATTCTGAATCTTGTTTTTTTATTTGTTGTTGTTGTTTTTATCAGTTTTTTGTTATCAAATTCAAAATGACCTTTTCCAACAAACGAACAAACAACATATATAATAAATACAACACATTTTGTAGTTGTCAAATTTTCACTTTAATGTAAATTATATGTAGAAATAATTGTATTCTATTTGCAGTGCATTTTATTTGGGTTAGACATACAACTCAAATGTGCTTTTCTCTGACCAGAGATACTGCAAATACTTGTCAGGTGTCACATGAAGCTTAAGTGCACTGATAAGATTCAGTCATAGTGTGAGGTGGGCTCACACTGATGGGTTTGCATGCCATTCAGGGGTCAGCAGAACTATTATTTTGCTTAACTGCATGTTCTGGTGGCCTACAGTGGAAAATGATGTTAGATCTTATGTGTTTGCCTGCTCAGTCTGCTTAAGCAATAAGTCTAGTTTCAAATAACCCACTGTTTTTTGGGGGTTTTTAGTAGTAGGGTCTGGTCGCATATACTGCAGCTCTAGATTTTGAGACTTTCAGTCTTTTTACTTTTATCCTCCCTGAACAAGGGTTTCTTCATAACCCTTGTTAAGCTACCTACAGCTTTTGAAATGCCAAAGCTCTTAGTGCAACATGTGTTCTGCCTGCACAGCATTCCCCTGGACACTGTGTCAGGCAGGAGCCTTCAGTTCACATCTTGGGTTTAGGAAGCTTTCTGTAAGGCTTTAGGGCCTACTGTTAGTAGAGACCATCCCCCAAAGTGTACTTACGCTGCATTGCCTCCGCCAATCCATCCAGTTGCAGTACTGACCTCTCTTGGATTAAATATGCCCACAAAACACTGACTTCATCTACTCCTGGAGGAATAGCTGGAGTACCACCTTTCAAGGTCTCCATAGACTACGTGCTTAGCTTCTTTGTTTCCCTTCCAGGAAGAGGAGGAAGGCCAAATTGCTATTTCTTGTGTATAACATAAACTACATTGATTTGGAACCAAACTTCAGCAGCTGTTCTGGATAACTGAAAGAAACTTCATTGGTCTGCTAACATACTAGCATCCTACATGGTTTGGCTCTGGGTTGGGTTCTTCGGTCTTCATTTCAAAACATGACACTACTGGCATATTAAGAAAAAGCATTTTTAGTCAGTCTGATGGAAATTTTTAGAAAATGAGCAAAAGACAATTAATGCACAATGAAAAATGCAAATGTTTATAGTTGTAGTTATTGAGATAAACAGCTGGCACTTCAGGTAAGTATCATCAAATTGCAGATGAGGAGGCAGTTTTCACACTTAAATTGGGTGGAAAATAAACATTTAAATGCTGACTTGAGCCTTCTAGGATGACCTACTTTGGTCATGTGTCTTCTTTTGCACTAAGTTTCATTACATAGCAAACTGTGCATTAAAAGCAAATGATAAAAACACAATTAATAGGTTCAGAGTAGCTCTTTGACATTTTTCTGTTCCCCTGTCAATCTTATTAAGGTTGCTATCAATCTTTCCAGTTTGGACACACACACTAATTCTGCTTGATTAAATATAGTAATTACATGCTTGAATATTAACAAAAGTTTTTTTTTTGTCAACCAAGTATGTTGGAAAATGTTTTGCTAAAAGATAGTATTTGCGTATACTCACTGTACACTGATGGATCTCACTGCTTTACTTTGGTAGCAAAGATATCTGTCATGGTCTCCACTGTCCTTCAGGTGCCACACCTCCTTTTCTGTCTCATCCTGTTGTTCTCTCTATCCCTCCCTGCAGTTGGTGGGGATATGGGTGTGACTGAAAATTAACCAATCTCTTGAAGTGGTGGGCGTAGTCTGAAGAAACACTGTAAAGTCACACCTGTCTTCCATCTTTAGTCAACTTAATAAACTCATAAACTTAATATCAGGGTGTGTTCCAAAAGTCAATCCTGTCTTGTAACCTTATAGTGGACAGGACAATTTATCAGGAAAAAGAAAGAGCTAGTTTATTTTAGAACCAGTCTCCTATACAATGTGACATGCTGAACATGCAGTGGAATCTGCAGAAGATGGACTACAAAAAGTGCACCCTAATTTATACCAACATATTTTAACCATGTTGTTTTATGCAGGTCATTCAAACAAGAATAGCATGTGAAATTTCTACAGCAAAAGGAGCATTTAGGGTCAGATTTACTAATGTCTACAGCAGTGCAAAGCCTTTTTTAATGTTAAAAAGTTATTGGATGTACTAAAGGGGCACTGCATCAGTTTTGTGACTTAAAGTTGTGGACAGGAGTACAAGTTTCCATTTTATGGGAAGAGAATATTTAAATGAGTCATGCAAATGCAAAACTCTTTTCCCAGGAATGAACTGAACTGAGATGTCTTTCTTAGCAGTGCGCAAACAGTGTGTGACTTCTCGCTGCTGAATCTGTAACAAATAAAAGTGAAATGTCTGTGAAAATGCAGCTATTAATGCTAGTGTGTTAGATTAAGGCCTGAATGCTTCAATGTGCTATTTTTAAAAAATGGGAGAAAAACCAATACACACATTTACACACTGCAGAAAAATTCCCTCAATTATTTATCCCAGCTGACCTAAACTAAAATAATTTATGATAATCCTAAAGTCAGCAATATCTTTACTTTTCTTCTTCTTTTGTCCCTAGCTGGCGGTCGGCAGGGGGTCTTCCACAAAGCCAATACATCACTGTGTGGGTGCCATAGGGTTTCCATTTTGGTCAGCGATGCACTTCTAGGCCTTGTGATCTCTGGCCTTGAGGGTTAGAAGTCGTTGTTTAAGATCATCTTCAATTTGCTTGATCCAAGTCTTCTTGGATGCATCACGCTTGATTCTCCAGTGGGCAGGGCACTGCTGCAACAAAAGGCGATATGGCAGGCTATGGTTGTCCATGCGGCAGATGTGGCCAAACCATTGCAGCCGTCGCTTCTGGATCAGCACTTCCATCGAGGGCTGCTGGTGATATTGACTACGTATCGCGCTGTTGCTGAGACGGTCAGGGAGGGACACTCGCAGAATCTGACACAAACAGCGCATTTGGAAGACCTTGAGCTTGTAGAGGTTGTGCTTGAGGATGACCAAGGTCTCGGATCCATAAAGAAGAATGGGTGTACCGGTGTGCGGTACAGGCGGATTTTGGTGGTGAGGGTGACGTTTGTCTTTTTCCAGACGCACCATTGGAGGGAAGTGAATGCCGCCACTGCTTGACCGATTCTTGAGTGTATTTCCGCTGTTGATGCCACTTTCTTTTCTTGCACCTGAGAGCCAAGGTATTTGAATTCCTGCACTTGTTCAACTTGCACACCTTCGACAGTAGTAAGGACTTTGGTCTTCTTGGCACTGATCTTGAGGCCATATGGTTGAGCATATTGGGCGACATCAGAGAGGGATATTATACCCCTTATGTCAAAAATATTCATGAGCTTTTTGAGTGTTAGGTTCTATGAATTATTCATGAGCTCAGGAAGTAATTTAATTATGATCATAATTAAATTATGATCATAATTAAATTATGATATTCATAAAAATTATGATTTTCATAAAAATATGATATTCATCCAAAATATGCTAGTTCATAGGTCATTGCTTTTCTTCCCCCAAAAATAAGAACTAATTGCTTATTTTAGAAAAGTTTTTATATCAAATAGCATTCTTTTATTTTTTAATCCAATAAAAACTTTTCCTTTTTCCTAAAGAAACGCCATCTGGTGGTGGGTCAGCGCATGACAGCGCATGAGTGCACAGGGCGCGCGGCGCGCCTGTGTGTCTAGGCACGCCTTCGTCGTGCGCGCCTGACTCGGGACCGGGCCTGTGTCTCTGGGACCGTGTTTATGGGTGAAAATGTGTTAAACCAGTATAAATGTGCTTAGTTAAACTTGTGCTTTTGTAACGTTCAGTATGGCCAGACATACAGGGTGCATGCCTTGTGGGAAAAGTTTATTTCAATTTCTATGCATTTGTTTAATCCAAACAAAGAAATTTAAAATCAAAGTCCGAGTCGCATAAAAAACTCGCGATCATAAACGCATCATGCTCCCAGCGGTTTCTCTCAAAATCGCAAAAAAAAAAAACCCTAGAAATAACCTGTAGGGAACCCCCGTATACCCAAAACCTTATATTCGAAAACAGGGCAAATCCTGAAACCAAATCCTTAGTCATTTTTTCTCAAATTCAGCGCCCAGCGGCGCCCACCCTAACCCTAGGCACATAACCTGCCAATCCTCCTGAAAAACAAAAAAAAAACCCTCGCGGTTTCTCTCCAAAATACGCAAAACAAAAAACCCCTAGAAATAACCTGTAGGGAACCCCCGTATACCCAAAACCTTATATTCGAAAACAGGGCAAAATCCTGAAACCAAATCCTTAGGCTTTTTTTCTCAAATTCCGCTCAGAGTCTAAGTTCTCCCTTCGCTCCGAGCCGCACCGGCCCGCAACCAGAGCAGTCTCTTTTTCCTTCTTGTTCGTTCCCCGGCTCATCCCTGAATGCTGCTTACCTCGTTTGAAATTTGCGCCCCGAGACCAACTCCGCCTCCCAGGTGCCCCGCTGCCCTGCCGCCACTCAGACCAATTCACAATATTACCCCCTTCGCCAGACCGCTTAAAACAATTAGCGGTACTCAGACCAATTCACAATATTACCCCCCTCGCCAGACCGCTTAAAACAATTAGCGGTACTCAGACCAATTCACAATATTACCCCCTTCGCCAGACCGCTTAAAACAATTAGCGGTACTCAGACCAATTCACAATATTACCCCCCTCGCCAGACCGCTAAAAACAATTAGCGGTACTTTTACCTGTGTGCATATCAATCATACCAGGTAAACCTTACTGCCCGCTGACAATTACATAACAAGCGGGTGGATCCATTCACACCCGCTCACCAATCGGATAAAGGTCCGATTTATCTTCTCAGCGATAGGTCTATTCTCTCACCTGCATCAGGATAAATAATCTCACATTTCAAGTTGAATTTAACAGTTTTCCCTCTCAGAAAAAACAAGTTTTCTCCTTTTTCACAAAACAACATGGCCACCAGACCTACCAACCTCACTGTGGTCTCTCAGACCCCCGTAACCAGCTACAGAGCCTCTGCCAAGCCAGTGCAACTCAAACGACTGCATCTCTGTAGGGTCCAGCCTGCATCTGCTATACCTTTGGAGGAGAGATTCCCTCTCAACACCGGGGGATTTTGGGGCTATGCTTTCAGCCTCCCGGAGAGCCAAATCTATTTCTACCAGCTAAAAGCAGGTGAAAGTTTTGGCCCACTGACACCACGGATTGCTTTTAGCTTGTCTGACTGGGCTGTTTTGACCCTCATCATGACCCCTGAAATCCAGAAGAGCCTGCAGGATACGAGCTCCCAGCAACCGCGAACAAGGGACCAAGAAAGCGCAGACGCCTCGTGTTTTCAAAGGGGCCCATGAGTTTCCACCTTTCACCCAACAACACCGGCCTTTAAACGCGGTGAGAAAACCGTGACATATGCGCAGTGGGAGACTAAGAGCACGCCGTTTTGCAGGTGGGTCTGTAAGGCCAGTCGTCAGACAGCAGAAAATGCCGGCAAGGATGAGTTCGTGCTGGAGCTTACGAACACCCACTCAGGCGTTTTCAACACATTGCTTCAGATTCCCATTCAAGACTGGCTAAAGATGGTGGGGAAAAGAGCGGTGGGAATTTTAGAGCTTTTAAGCTAAGTACACGCACCTCTGAGTTGGTCCTGGTTGGAAATAACCCCCGCAGTCAAAATAACCCTGCCCCCTCATCCGGTCCCCTTACCCGCCTCCTCCTCCCCAGTGCTTTTTAAAACCCGCATAGCGACCGTCTCCTCCACATCGTCTGTAAAACAGCCATGAGTCACCACAGCTCTGGAACTCACTCTGCTCTAACCCCAGCATCCTTTCGGCCAGCAGCTGCTTCTACTCCAGCCGGGAACCCGTGATGGATCTTGCTACTCCACCGCAGAGTCCCCACCAGTCATCATCTCCGGCCGTTATGCGTGCAGATTCGCCGCTCCTGCCTCCATCACCTCAAGGTTGGAACTCGCCCGCCACCCCTGCCCGAACAGACCCCGGTAAACAACCCAGTCTCCGGTGTCTCGCTCTGGGCTTTGGGGGACCCTGTGTGCCGGGCTCTTTTCAGAGAGCCTGAAGACAATGACCCCCACCCTGGGGTGAGCAGTGGACAATCTTCATCCCTGGACATTGACGAGGCCGCTACTCTACTCCCCACAGCCGTTTTGAACTTATAAAACTAACTCTCAAGTACCTTGTCATGTCGCTACTCCAGAAACACCGACAAGGCGTGTGTCAAGGATGCATGCAGTCTCCCACCCCTCACAGAGGCGCCATTCTTGTCTTTTCCGTTGGAAAAATATTACTTTTTCAAGTACTATGATGAACTCTGCAAAAGAGTATGGAGCGGACATTTCACCAAGACATTATTACAAATTTTACGGTTAGAAGGCTTTTCACCACCACCGAGCAAGTCAGAGGTGTGGCCCAGGCGTATCTCTTTGAACTCAGAGGCGCCCGCGATATAGAGGGCACTCTGCAAGAAATCGATGCCAGTGTCACTGAAGTTACTCGTACAATAATTGATCAAGTGTTAGATGACAATTACTCACTGTGGCTGTCCTAGTATTTGTTTTCTTTTCTTTCCTATTATTTTTCTTACTGTTAAGTTTTTGTTTGTTTGTTTTACTCGTTTCAGATGTAATGTTTTTTTTTTGTTTGTTTTTCATTACATCAAATAAATTGTTTTGGAAAAACGTTGTATCAAATAAAACTTTCTTGGAAAATCATTGCAAGAATCAAACTCATTTGTTTTTACTCGTTCAAATGTATTGGTTTTCATTACATCAAATAAATTGTTTTTGGAAAACGTTGTATCAAATAAAACTTTCTTGGAAAATCATTGCAAGAATCAAACTCGTTATTTTGTTTTTACTAGAATCAAAGTGCAATGTTTTAATGACAACAAATAAAATATTTTCATAAAGTTGTTACATGAGATAAGTAACTGCTCGATCATGAAATAAAACCATAGTTAAACATAACTTCAAAGAACACACATGGCAGAGCAGATTCTATTGAAACGGGCATATTACGACCCATCTCACCCGGTAGTTTCTGTGGAGTGCAAAATTGATTAAAAGCGTGCAGGATGAAACTGGTACAAAGATTAACGCAAACAGCCCAAAACTTCCTCGCCCGAACAGGATGCGTACACCTTACACCGAGCCCATGCGCCTGCGCTTTCCGAGAAACCGTGTGTTTGTCCCCAGACCTCTAAATCAATTTCAAGCAGACCTTTGTGATATGAGGCGCTAGCTGAGCATAACGATGGCTATCAATATTTACTTACAGTTATAGATGTTTTCTCTAAAAAGCCTATGCAAGAGTGTTGAAAAACAAAACAGGAGTTCAGGTCACTAAGGCTTTTGAGGCTGTCTTAAAGACAGCCAAATTCCTCAAAAGCTACAGACAGATAGTGGTAAGGAATTTTTTAATTCCAGTTTTCAATCTTTAATGAAAAAGCATGGTATAAATCATTTTGCTACAGGGAGGCGATCTAAAAGCCTCAGTCTGTGAAAGGTTTAATAGAACTCTTAAAAGTAAAATGTATAGATATTTCACTGCTCAAAATACCCGTAGATATATCGATGTGTTACAAGATTTATTACAAAGCTATAACACTAGTTATCATCGTTCCATAAAAAAATGGCCCCGAATCAAGTAAAATCAGACAATGTAGCATTAGTATTTCAAAACCTATATGGCACCGTCTCGATTGTGAAAAAAGCCCATGAAATTTAAAAGGAGATCTTGTCAGGCTCTCTAAAGTTAGAGGTGTCTTTGATAAGCGTTATGAGCAAACATTCAAAGCGAGGTATTTACGATTGATCAATGCATACCTAGAGACCCTCCTGTTTATAAAATCAAAGATTACGATGGGGAAGAAATTATAGGTAGTTTTTATGAGCATGAGTTGCAGAAAATCGCTCTTTGCAAGGATAAGCTTTATCACATAGACAAAATTCTCTCAAAAGCGTAAACAGAAGGGACAGCTTTATTTCCTGGTGAAATGGAGGAATTGGCCTGAAAAGTTTAATAGTTGGATTAAAGCCAGTGAGCTTAAAACCTGACATAACGAACTCCGTACATCACTCTCTCACCCGCTAGCCTTTGTAGCGGTTCAGCATGACTCTCAGGCGCAGGGGTTTCTCGTCACACTACCATCAAGCATAAGTCTGAATGTTTTAAAAATAACACAAGTAGCTCCTTTCGTGTGGATTTGGCTCACCATCTCAATCTCGATGGGGCCTGGGAGGTGGCTCTCACTGAAATTTCATATCCTATACATGGCTTAATATCCCGAATGATAAGGCTTATTTTGAATGGAGGAGGAAGAGGCGATGCTGAGCAGCGGCCTGATGGCGTGGTTAAGACAAAAATACTGGCGGGGTTTTATGAGGATGCAAACACGCTGAGAGCAGAAATCGAAGCATGCCTTAGACGTATCGACTCGGATATATATCTAAAATACCACCCCATTGTTAAAAAGTTTGAATTCACCGCTGGGGTATATATCAACTCAGGTTTTTCCTCCTCTGGCATATATGCTTGGTGTACCGGCAGGTGTCTGGCAACGGTTTGAGCGCTTAAATTTGCCCGTATCCTGCAGATATAAAAGCGGGATGTTATCATCTATTCTGTTATTCAGATATAGCAGCCTTACAGCTGGTAGGTGATAGCTATTCGCCCCTGCTGCGTACTGTCAGAATAGAGGGTAATTACGGAGATATCGTTAACCTTTGCTTTAACAAACCAGACTACATTCCTGTTGCTCGGAAACACATAGAAAATATCCATATATCGCGCGTAGACCCCTAAAACGGCCTCCGGGTTAGGGGTCTACGTGCGATTAAACTTAACCCAGCGCCCTCTTGCTCTTCTCGTGTGTTTGAGCGAGTCAAGTTAGACAGCGAGGAGGTCACAACATCTGTAGCAATCCCTTTGACAGCTGTTTTCAAATGAGGTTTAACGAGGCTGACCCCACGCTTTAAGAATGGGGTTACAAATCTAAACAATTTTGAGAAAATAGATGCTATTCCTCGTCCGTAAATTACAGGCGCCCTGAAAAAGCCTGGCAGCCCGTTACCAGCCTGCGATTCGTAATACTTTATAAATCTATTATTATCCATATTTTTGTTATTAGATGAGATCCTTGACAGGGCGGAAATGTAGCTTTACTATCGTTTTACCGTAGGTAAAGTTTACAGGCTCGTTCTGATCAGTTTTGATTTCAATATGGATATTTTCTATGTGTTTCCGAGCAACAGGAATGTAGTCTGGTTTGTTAAAGCAAAGGTTAACGATATCTCCGTAATTACCCTCTATTCTGACAGTACGCAGCAGGGGCGAATAGCTATCACCTACCAGCTGTAAGGCTGCTATATCTGAATAACAGAATAGATGATAACATCCCGCTTTTATATCTGCAGGATACGGGGCAAATTTGCGCTCAAACCGTTGCCAGACACCTGCCGGTACACCAAGCATATATGCCAGAGGAGGAAAAACCTGAGTTGATATATACCCCAGCGGTGAATTCAAACTTTTAACAATGGGGTGGTATTTTAGATATATATCCGAGTCGATACGTCTAAGGCATGCTTCGATTTCTGCTCTCAGCGTGTTTGCATCCTCATAAAACCCAGCAGCGTATTTTTGTCTTAACCACGTCATCAGGCCGCTGCTCAGCATCGCCTTCCTCCTCCATTCAAAATAAGCCTTATCATTCGGGATATTAAGCCATGTATAGGGATATGAAATTTCAGTGAGAGCCACCTCCCAGGCCCCATCGAGATTGAGATGGTGAGCCAAATCCACACGAAAGGAGCTACTTGTGTTATTTTTAAAACATTCAGACTTGCGTTTGATGGTAGTGTGACGTAGAAACCCTGCGCCCTGAGAGTCATGCTGAACCGTTACAAAGGCTAGCGGGTGAGAGTGATGTACGGAGTTCGTTATGTCAGGTTTTTAAGCTCACTGGCTTTAATCCAACTATTAAACTTTTCAGGCCAATTCCTCCATTTCACCAGGAAATAAAGCTGTCCCCTCTGTTTACGTTTTGAGAGAATTTTGTCTATGTGATAAAGCTTATCCTTGCAAAGAGCGATTTTCTGCAACTCATGCTCATAAAAACTACCTATAATTTCTTCCCCATCGTAATCTTTGATTTTATAAACAGGAGGGTCTCTAGGTATGCATTGATCAATCGTAAATACCTCGCTTGTGAATGTTTGCTCATAACGTTTATCAAAGACACCTCTAACTTTAGAGAGCCTGACAAGATCTCCCTTTTTAAATTTCATGGGCTTTTTTCTACAACGAGACGAAGTGCCATATAGGTTTTGAAATACTAATGCTACATTGTCTGATTTTACTTGATTCGGGGCCATTTTATGGAGCGATGATAACTAGTGTTATAGCTTTGTAATAAATCTTGTAACACATCGATATATCTACGGGTATTTTGAGCAGTGAAATATCTATACATTTTACTTTTAAGAGTTCTATTAAACCTTTCACAGACTGAGGCTTTTAGATCGCTCCCTGTAGCAAAATGATTTATACCATGCTTTTTCATTAAAGATTGAAAACTGGAATTAAAAAATTCCTTACCACTATCTGTCTGTAGCTTTTGAGGAATTTGGCTGTCTTTTAAGACAGCCTCAAAAGCCTTAGTGACCTGAACTCCTGTTTTGTTTTTCAACACTCTTGCATAGGCTTTTTAGAAAACATCTATAACTGTATAAGTAAATATTGATAGCCATCGTTATGCTCAGCTAGCGCTCTCATATCACAAAGGTCTGCTTGAAATTGATTTAGAGGTCTGGGGACAAACACACGGTTTCTCGGAAAGCGCAGGCGTGCGGCTCGGTGTAAGGTGTACGCATCCTGTTCGGCGAGGAAGTTTTGGGCTGTTTGCGCGTTAATCTTTGTACCAGTTTCATCCTGCACGCTTTTAATCAATTTTTGCACTCCACAGAAACTACCGGGGTGAGATGGGTCGTAATATGCCCGTTTCAATAGAATCTGCTCTGCCATGTGTGTTCTTTGAAGTTATGTTTAACTATGGTTTTATTTCATGATCGAGCAGTTACTTATCTCATGTAACAACTTTATGAAAATATTTTATTTGTTGTCATTAAAACATTGCACTTTGATTCTAGTAAAAAACAAAAATAACGAGTTTGATTCTTGCAATGATTTTCCAAGAAAGTTTTATTTGATACAACGTTTTTCAAAAACAATTTATTTGATGTAATGAAAACCAATACATTTGAACAGTAAAAACAAATAATGAGTTTGATTCTTGCAATGATTTTCCAAGAAAGTTTTATTTGATACAACGTTTTTCCAAAAACAATTTATTTGATGTAATGAAAAAACAAACAAAAAAAAACATTACATCTGAAACGAGTAAAACAAACAAACAAAAACTTAACAGTAAGAAAAATAATAGGAAAGAAAAGAAAACAAATACTAGGACAGCCACAGTGAGTAATTGTCATCTAACACTTGATCAATTATTGTACGAGTAACTTCAGTGACACTGGCATCGATTTCTTGCAGAGTGCCCTCTATATCATGGGCGTCTCTGAGTTCAAAGAGATACGCCTGGGCCACACCTCTGACTTGCTCGGGTGGTGGTGAAAAGCCTTCTAACCGTAAAATTTGTAATAATGTCTTGGTGAAATGTCCGTTCCATACTCTTTTGCAGAGTTCATCATAGTACTTGAAAAAGTAATATTTTTTCCAACGGAAAAGACAAGAATGGCGTCTCTGTGAGGGGTGGAGACTGCGCATCCTTGACACACGTCTTGTCGGTGTTTCTGGAGTAGCGACATGACAAGGTACTTGAGAGTTAGTTTTATAAGTTCAAAAACGGCTGTGGGGAGTAGAGTAGCGGCCTCGTCAATGTCCAGGGATGAAGATTGTCCACTGCTCACCCCAGGGTGGGGGTCATTGTCTTCAGGCTCTCTGAAAAGAGCCCGGCACACAGGGTCCCCCAAAGCCCAGAGCGAGACACCGGAGACTGGGTTGTTTACCGGGGTCTGTTCGGGCAGGGGTGGCGGGGCGAGTTCCAACCTTGAGGTGATGGAGGCAGGAGCGGCGAATCTGCACGCATAACGGCCGGAGATGATGACCCCCGGTGGGGACTCTGCGGTGGAGTAGCAAGATCCATCACGGGGTTCCCGGCTGGAGTAGAAGCAGCTGCTGGCCGAAAGGATGCTGGGGTTAGAGCAGAGTGAGTTCCAGAGCTGTGGTGACTCATGGCTGTTTTTACAGACGATGTGGAGGAGACGGTCGTTGCGGTTTTTAAAAAGCACTGGGAGGAGGAGGCGGGTAAGGGGACCGGATGAGGGGGCAGGGTTATTTTGACTGCGGGGTTATTTCCAACCAGGACCAACTCAGAGGTGCGTGTACTTAGCTTAAAAAGCTCTAAAATTCTACCGTTCTTTTCCCCCACCATCTTTAGCCAGTCTTGAATGGGAATCCGAAGCAATGTGTTGAAAACGCCTGAGTGGGTGTTCGTAAGCTCCAGCACGAACTCATCCTTGCCGGCATTTTCTGCTGTCTGACGACTGGCCTTACAGACCCACCTGCAAAAGCGGCGTGCTCTTAGTCTCCCACTGCGCATATGTCACGGTTTTTCTCACCGCGTTTAAAGGCCGGTGTTGTTGGGTGAAAGGTGGAAACTCATGGGCCCCTTTGAAAACACGATGCGTCTGCGTTTCTTGGTCCCTTGTTCGAGGTTGCTGGGAGCTCGTATCCTGCAGGCTCTTCTGGATTTCAGGGGTCGCGATGAGGGTCAAAACAGCCCAGTCAGACGAGCTAAAAGCAATCCGTGGTGTCAGTGGGCCAAAACTTTCACCTGCTTTTAGCTGGTAGAAATAGATTTGGCTCTCCGGGAGGCTGAAAGCATAGCCCCAAAATCCCCGGTGTTGAGAGGGAATCTCCTCCAAAGGGATAGCAGATGCAGGCTGGACCCTACAGAGATGCAGTCGTTTGAGTTGCACTGGCTTGGCAGAGGCTCTGTAGCTGGTTACGGGGTCTGAGAGACCACAGTGAGGTTGGTAGGTCTGGTGGCCATGTTGTTTTGTGAAAAAGGAGAAAACTTGTTTTTTCTGAGAGGAAAAACTGTTAAATTCAACTTGAAATGTGAGATTATTTATCCTGATGCAGGTGAGAGAATAGACCTGTCGCTGAGAAGATAAATCGGACCTTTATCCGATTGGGTGAGCGGGTGTGAATGGATCCACCCGTTTGTTATGTAATTGTCAGCGGGCAGTAAGGTTTACCTGGTATGATTGATATGCACACAGGTAAAAGTACCGCTAATTGTTTTTAGCGGTCTGGCTTAAGGGGTAATATTGTGAATTGGTCTGAGTACCGCTAATTGTTTTTAGCGGTCTGGCGAGGGGGGTAATATTGTGAATTGGTCTGAGTACCGCTAATTGTTTTAAGCGGTCTGGCAAAGGGGTAATATTGTGAATTGGTCTGAGTACCGCTAATTGTTTTAAGCGGTCTGGCGAAAGGGTAATATTGTGAATTGGTCTGAGTACCGCTAATTGTTTTTAGCGGTCTGGCGAGGGGGTAATATTGTGAATTGGTCTGAGTACCGCTAATTGTTTTAAGCGGTCTGGCGAAGGGGTAATATTGTGAATTGGTCTGAGTACCGCTAATTGTTTTAAGCGGTCTGGCGAGGGGGTAATATTGTGAATTGGTCTGAGTACCGCTAATTGTTTTAAGCGGTCTGGCGAAGGGGGTAATATTGTGAATTGGTCTGAGTGGCGGCAGGGCAGCGGGCACCTGGGAGGCGGAGTTGGTCTCGGGCGCAAATTTCAAGCGAGGTAAGCAGCATTCGGGATGAGCCGGGGAACGAACAAGAAGGAAAAGAGACTGCTCTGGTTGCGGGCGGTGCGGCTCGGAGCGAAGGGAGAACTTAGACTCTGAGCGGAATTTGAGAAAAAAAAGCCTAAGGATTTGGTTTCAGGATTTTGCCCTGTTTTCGAATATAAGGTTTTGGGTATACGGGGTTCCTACAGGTTATTTCTAGGGTTTTTGTTTTGCGTATTTTGGAGAGAAACCCGCTGGGAGCCGCGGTGCGTTTATGATCGCGAGAGTTTTTTGCGACTCGGACTTTGATTTTAAATTTCTTTGTTTGGATTAAACAAATGCATAGAAATTGAAATAAACTTTTCCCACAAGGCATGCACCCTGTATGTCTGGCCATACTGAACGTTACAAAAGCACAAGTTTAACTAAGCACATTTATACTGGTTTAACACATTTTCACCCATAAACACGGTCCCAGAGACACAGGCCGGTCCCGAGTCAGGCGCGCGACGAAGCGTGCCTAGACACAGGCGGCGCGTCGCGCGCGCCCTGTGCACTCATGCGCTGTCATGCGCTGACCCACCACCAGATGGCGTTTCTTTAGGGAAAAAAGGAAAAAGTTTTTATTGGATTAAAAAAATAAAAGAATGCTATTTGATATAAAACCTTTTCTAAAATAAGCAATTAGTTCTTATTTTTGGGGGAAGAAAAGCAATGACCTATGAACTAGCATATTTTGGATGAATATCATATTTTTATGAAAATCATAATTTTTATGAATATCATAATTTAATTATTATCATAATTTAATTATGATAATAATTAAATTACTTCCTGAGCTCATGAATAATTCATAGAACCTAACACTCAAAAAGCTCATGAATATTTTTGACATAAGGGGTATAATATCCCTCTCTGACATCATATCTGTAGCCTTGGCGTCACCATTGGCAAAGATGGAGCTGTCATCTGCAAACACCAAGTCGGTTGCAGATTGGTCTCTGTTGGCGTGCAGACAGAGATGATGTGCATTGTGATCGTTCCATCAATGATAAGAGTGGCCAGGCGCTCTGAGATGGGTTGGAAGGAGAGGTCGAGATTCTGTGAATGACCATGAAGCCGACGTCTGCTTCTCACTCATCTCCCCCAGAATAATAGAGTGTCATCAGTGGAAGAGGGCTTGACGTTGGTACCTGATCCTGTTAGACAAAGTTCAGACAAAGCAGCGATTTCGATGCTGCAGTGCTGGATCTTTTGCACGATGATCCCAATGCTGGCACATCGGCTGCCCTGGATGCGTTAGCCTCAATGTGCGACGTTGATCAGTTTGGATCCGTACGGCTTCATGCCTCATTTCTCCAGTCACCTGGTTCTGGTCACTTCGGCTGGGCAAACACCCTCCTCCATTTGCAGCCGGGCTTGGGACCGTCCTTGGCAGAGTTAAAGGCAGCAAATTAGCAAAGGATTTATGCAAACTGATAATACTGAAGCTTAAACACACTTTCATCAGTTAATATAGCTCATAATAGCTATAGAGACCTTATATGAATGTATGTTCTTCATTCATGGCAACAACAAGTAGTGTTTATTACAGCAGTGTGATGTTCAGCTGTGCATTTAACAGGTTGTTAAAAACTCAAAATATATCAGCAGGTTATGGCATGAAATGGAAAATGCAGTAATAGTTACACTTAGCATTTACATTTATATTTTGTTTACTATATCAGTTGTTTTCATGGATGGTTGGACGGTCTGTCGCAATTAACTTTTGGTCAGACATTTTTTAAACTTGATTATTCTTTGGCTTCTAAAGCATGTTTGTATGCCTTACTATATGTGATAGTATTATTATTTCAAGAGAATCATTACCTGATTTTCTTATTATAAAATAGCAAGGATAATTACAACATAATGCCCCTATTTTTTACTTTATGTATGAAGTATTTCTTTACAACAAATGATCACAAGCTGCACTGCAAAAA
Source organism: Oreochromis aureus (assembly GCF_013358895.1). Classification (NCBI taxonomy): domain Eukaryota; kingdom Metazoa; phylum Chordata; class Actinopteri; order Cichliformes; family Cichlidae; genus Oreochromis; species Oreochromis aureus. The sequence goes on from NC_052959.1 coordinate 4,243,617, forward strand.
TGTATTTTAAAAAATTAATAATAATAAGGCAGTGTACATAAAACTGTATTTTGTTGTTAATGATAATTCACTATAGAGGGGAAATAATTAACAATGTCCAGCTCTGTGAAAGAATTATTCTCATAGACTGTATACAAAAGATGGATACCCACTGTGACATCAGACATCCAGCAATGTTGATTAGCAAGATGCATTTATAACCTGCATGGACACAATGTTGCTAATCAGTGTTATGAAATGGACTACTAAAATACTACATTTTTACTCAAATAAACCACAAATAAAGCACAGGGCCTATACCACACTGTAGATAGGTCTAATAAAATGCTACAGCAGGTATCAACAAAACAAACATGATTGTGAGCTCTTATTCAGTAAAAAGTGGAGGTGAGGCCTTGTAGATGGTGATTTGCTAGGCCTCTAACTCTCTCTAATACACTGAGCTTTACCATTATTGGAAAGGATGTGAGAAATATTTTGCATGAAACTATAAACATTTGTATTTGTCAGGTTTTGTGTGGAGGCGAGGAAGAAGGAACCCAAACGCAGGACTCGCAAGTAGGTGAAGACCGGTGAAGGTTTATTATAAGGAATGGATGAACAGAGGGTGAACTGACGGAGTCCAAAACAAAGACAGTTCAGGTGGGCGGCCAAGTGGCCGGTGGCCGAGCCGAAACGGTTCTGGTGGGCGGCCGCGAGGAAGATGGCGGCGGCCACTAAGAAGGTCCGGTGGGTGGCCGCGATGAAGACGGCGGCGGCCACTGAGAAGGTCCGGAGGGCGGCTGCGAGGAAGACGGCGGCGGCCACTGAGAAGGTCCGGTGGGCGGCCGCGAGGAAGACGGCGGCGGCCACTGAGAAGGTCCGGTGGGCGGCCGCGAGGAAGACAGCGGCGACGTCCAAAAGGTGGCTTGGGCGACGGCGTGGCAGCCGCAGGACCAGGCGAGGCTAACGCAGAGGCAGAAGCTGGACCGTGCGAAGCCGAGGCTGGACCAGGCGAAGCAGAAGCCGAGGCTGGACCAGGCGAAGCAGAAGCCGGAGCCGAGGCTGGACCAGGCGACGGCATGGGAGCCGGCGGTGACGGAGCAACAACTTCGGAGGCTGGGCCAGGAGGCGCGGAGGCCCCTGGCTGGAGACAGGCAGGGCCAGGAGGCGCGGAGGCCCCTGGCTGGAGACAGGCAGGGCCAGGAAGCGCGGAGGCCCCTGGCTGGAGACAGGCAGGGCCAGGAGGCGCGAGGCCCCTGGCTGGAGACTGGCAGGGCCAGGGCGGAGCCCCTGGCTGAGGAGGCCGGGCCTGGCTGGAAACCCTGGCTGAGGGCGGCCGGGCCAGCGCGCTGAAACCCCTGGCTGAGGAGCGGCCGGGCCAGCGGGCGCGGAAACCCCTGGCTGAGGAGCGGGAGAGCTCACAGCTGGCTCTGGATGCTGTGGCTGCAGGTCCGGGAACTGAACAGGATGGTGAATGAGTGACTGGGCGACAGAAGGCTGGGCGACAGAAGGCTGGGCGACAGGCTGGAGGACAGGAAGAGACTGAGCTACAGGGGACTGGAGGACAGGAGCAGGCCGGACTGACTGGACTGGAGCAGGCCGGACTGACTGGACTGGAGCAGGCTGGAGAGCAGGTGACTGAGCTACTGGAGCAGCCTGAGCTACAGGTGACTGGACAGGAGCAGCCTGGAGAGCCGGTGAGTGAACTGACGGAACTGGGAGCTGAACAGCAGGCGTGTGAACTGACTGGGCTGGAGGCTGAACAGCAGGCGTGTGAACTGACTGGAGTGGTGGCTGAACATCAGGCGTGTGAACTGACTGGAGTGGGGATGCTAAGGGATGAACAGAGGTAGGTGAAACTGACGACGGAGCTGAGGTTGGTGTGGCTGATGGCTGAGCTATAGACTGTGCTAGTGAGGGAGATAAAGCTACAGCCTGGGCTAATAAAGCTGGTGCCTGAGCAGGGGACACCTCAGCTAGCCTAACCAGGGATAGTGCGAGGGCGTGAAAGGCTGGAGCAGGAGGTGGATGGAGTGGTGGAGTAGCAGGTAGACCGGTTAGCTCTTCCGAGCCTCCAGAGCATGAGGGCACTGGCTGGAGAGCCTCGGCTGGGCCTCTGGAACGGTCAGGTTGGGTTCTGGCTGCCCTCAGCCTTGGCACTGGGACAGGCACGGGAGGTGGCTGGACACCATTCATCCCCACCCGAGAAACAGGAGCAGGCGTGGAGGTATACTGGGTCACGGCTGCCCTCGTCCTGGGAGCTGGCACAGGTGTGGGTGTAGGCTGACTGACAGGAGTAGAAATAACGAGTGGGTGAGCGATACTGACAGGTTTAGGTGACTGAGTATTTCCAACAGTGGCCTGAGCTGATGAAACTGGAACAGGCTGACAGGTGGATGGAGGAGCAGGCTCGGATAAAACAGTCCTAGAGTGAGCAGGCCTAGGGTTTGCATACACAGGGACTGTAACAGATTTATCAGAGATTGCGCTGGCCTTTCTGCCATCACCATTTACAGTCTTTAGTTGAACAGTCTCCGGGGGTGTTGAAGCGCGGGTATTGTCCTTAATGAATTCCAGCTCAGAGGGAGCAGAGCAGAAAAGTTCTTCCCAGGCCACATCGTCCTCTAGGAGGGAAACTCCCCATGAATCAGTAGTGAGTCCATTGTGCGTTTTAGGTGAATAATTAGATGAAGGGTGTGGAGAACAGTCACTGGAACTCACCGCCGGGAGTTGCTCAAAATGGTCCATATTATGGCGGCGTGTGCGCCGCTTTCTCTGGGAAGAGGAAGCGGCCAGGGTAAACAGATGAGCCTCTGGCGCGGTAGCCTCCATTGAGCCGAGGTGGGAGGCGTAGCCGCTGTGCCGTGGCGAGGTTGGAGGTCCGGCGAATGAGACGGCGGGTGTGTTAGCCAGGAGCGGAGCGGCGAGAGAGGGAGCGGCCGAAGCGTGGCGTGAAGCGCCCACTTTCTGCGGCAAATGCTCCGCTGCAGATGAGGCAGCAGGTGAGGGAATGCGGCGTCTCCGAGGCCCGCCCAGAGCCAGGCGAGTCCCCTCGAAGACGTGTCTCTCTCCGCCGAAGAGCCGCGCTGTTTTCCCTGAGCTCCTCTGCCCAACGGGAAAGCGCTGCCTCCTGCTGCTCATAGAGGTCAGAGTCCGCTGGGTTCCAATCGTGTCTTCGTGGCATGGGTCGTGTCATTCTGTCAGGTTTTGTGTGGAGGCGAGGAAGAAGGAACCCAAACGCAGGACTCGCAGGTAGGTGAAGACTGGTGAAGGTTTATTATAAGGAATGGATGAACAGAGGGTGAACTGACACTGACTGGCTGGATAACTGAATGGCTGACTGAATTGAGGGAACACACGGAAAGGACAACATCATACGAACATCAATGACACGACAAAGAACTGGTGAAACCGAGGAGCTTAAATACACAGGTTGAATGATGACAATGACTGGAAACGGGTGAGTACAGGGCTGAACATAATCGACTAATGACACAAGCTGACATGGGAAAAAACAGGAAGTGAGAACATTAATGTGGCAAACTAAACTGAACATGAACAGAACTGAATCACTGGGTCAGCGACCCAGGAACCCTGACAGTACCCCCCCCTTCAAAGGCCGGCACCCGACGGCCAAAAGAAAGAAAAACCAAGACAGGGTGGGCGGAGAGGGACCAGGACGGAGGGACGGAGTCCAAAACAAAGACAGTTCAGGTGGGCGGCCACGAGGCCGGTGGCCGAGCCGAAACGGTTCTGGTGGGCGGCCGCGATGAAGACGGCGGCGGCCACTGAGAAGGTCCGGTGGGCGGCCGCGAGGAAGACGGCGGCGGCCACTGAGAAGGTCCGGTGGGCGGCCGCGAGGAAGACGGCGGCGACGTCCAAAATGTGGCTTGGGCGACGGCGTGGCAGCCGCAGGACCAGGCGAGGCTAACACAGAGGCTGAAGCTGGACCGTGCGAAGCCGAGGCTGGACCAGACGAGGCAGAAGCTGGACCGTGCGAAGCCGAGGCTGGACCAGGCGAAGCAGAAGCCGAGGCTGGACCAGGCGAAGCAGACGCCGGAGCCGAGGCTGGACCAGGCGACGGCATGGGAGCCGGCGGTGACGGAGCAACAGCTTTGGAGGCTGGGCCAGTAGGCGCAGAGGCCCCTGGCTGGAGACAGGCAGGGCCAGGAGGCGCGGAGGCCCCTGGCTGGAGACTGGCAGGGCCAGGAGGCGCGGAGGCCCCTGGCTGGAGACTGGCAGGGCCAGCGGGCGCGGAGGCCCCTGGCTGAGGAGCGGCCGGGCCAGTGGGCGCGGAAACTCCTGGCTGAGGAGCGGCCGGGCCAGCAGGCGCGGAAACCCCTGGCTGAGGAGCGGGAGAGCTCACAGCTGGCTCTGGATGCTGTGGCTGCAGGTCCGGGAACTGAACAGGATGGTGAATGAGTGATTGGACTACAGAAGGCTGGGCGACAGAAGGCTGGGTGACAGGCTGGAGGACAGGAGGAGACTGAGCTACAGGGGACTGGAGGACAGGAGCAGGCCGGACTGACTGGACAGGAGCAGGCCGGACTGACTGGACTGGAGCAGGCTGGAGAGCAGGTGACTGAGCTACTGGAGCAGCCTGGAGAGCCGGTGAGGGAACTGACGGAATTTGTGAGGTTATGGCTATTCTCCTTAATGACAGCTAAGACCTACACAGTGTTGGGAAGGTTACTTTTAAAATGTATTCCATTACAGAATACTGAATACATGCCCCAAAATGTATTCTGTAACGTATTCCGTTACGTTACTCAATGAGAGTAACGTATTCTGAATACTTTGGATTACTTAATATATTATCGTGCTGTTTACAACTACGTGAATGTACTATTGCTGTGATTTATTACTGATACTGAAGGTCCGCGGCTCCGAACCGTAGTAAAGGGACCTCTGGCTAATACAGTGGGTTCCGTGTCGGGCTGGTAGCCGAAAACTAGCTTTACTTTGTTGTTTGGGTCAACTTTGCTTGCCAGAGACAGAGAGAGGCGTTGAAAGGCTGCTCCAACGAAACTTATTTTTTCCGGAGGAAAACACGAACACAGTGTACAGTTGAGTCTTAATAGCTTACTTACAAATGGGCTCGTCAGGCACTCTTCTTGGCTGCAGTGGTTATTATTATATTTACATGCTTCCAGCTCCCGTTTTTGCTCCCAGCTCCCGACTTTTCCTTTTTCTCCCTCCCTCGCTCACAGACACATAACGTGTATGGCAGTCCATTCTCCCTGCAGCACGGACTACACTGCCCATGATGCTACATTCTTTAGGGCCATGCCTGTAGCATTCTGCCTTTTAGCTTAGCACAACAACAACAGCAAAAAAGCGCTCTCTCACCCAGGAAACACGCAGAGAGAGAGCGCGTCACCCTGTAACCATGGCAACCGTAACGCTGCCGCCTGGAACAACAGAACGTAGCTGTCAAACAAACCCAAACAGTCCTGACCTGCGACAATATGAAACAGGAAAGTACCGCCGTGTAATCCATTTATTTCAACAAAGTAACTGTATTCTGAATACCACCTTTTTAAACGGTAACTGTAACGGAATACAGTTACTCATATTTTGTATTCTAAATACGTAACGGCGGTACATGTATTCCGTTACTCCCCAACACTGGACCTACGAGTATTATAGTGTGTTTTCATCACTAAACATATCAAACTTTCCCAGGAACTAAGCCGAAATAAAAACTTGTTATGATTGAAAATGTTCATTTTCTCCCCCAATTTTCCAAAAGCCCAAAAAACAGTATTTATACATACTAATATTTGATTTTGTGATTTGCTGCTGCACTCATAAAAATGAGTCATTGGATGAACTCAATTGGATTGATGGCAGGTTTTCCACGTAATACATATATTTTGGTTCAACCAAATCTACATACATCATGACAATTTAATTAAACTGAGTCAGTCGAACACAATTTTTTAAATCAGTTTAAAAGGAAGAAAATTACATTGATAAGATGTGAAAGGTTTTGGTTGGTTCAACTCAATACAATGTCATTTGAGCTAGATTGTCTTCGCATTAAAATGATTTTTTTTAAGTTCAACTAACTATTGAATTATTGAAAAAATAACAAAATGAATTTGTTTTTTCAACTCAATTTTAATCACTTGAATTAACAGCAGAAACAGAATATTTTGTGAATAAACATACATGTCACATGGTCAAATTAACCTTAACAAAATCAAAGTGCTAACAAAAAAGTGCTGGCTTACATTTGAAATGAATATTAAATCTGAATAGGACACACCTTTGTATTACTAGGCAAGACTGAAAACAAATCTGTCCCCTCAGTATAAAAGAAAATGTATGTTCTTCCTTTTTCAAACTGCAATTTGTAAAATCAGATTTCACTTAATAATCATTGTATACATTTACAGTGACACTTGCAGGTAGCTTTTCAGCAAATCCGCAGTGATAACCTACTAAACATTACAATTCACACCATTGTATGCCAGTCACTGAACATTTTAAACAACCCAACAATACTTGAATACAAAAATAATGTATATATAAAAGGTTTTCATTAAGAACATTTTTGTGTTACCAAAGCAGATGTATTTTAATTTAAAAAAAAAAACATCTCAACTTTACTTCTCTAAAACCAATGACATTCAAACTTTTACAAGCTTATAAAAACGGGAACACCAACTTTAAAAACACTGGAAGACACCAAAGTTGTCAACATTTGTTTTGTGTCTTTGAAAATCCCAAAAGCAATTAAAAAGAAAATGCTGGTTACAACCATTAAACTTTTTTTGAGCTAAATTCCCACAGTCCTTTTATCCATCTATATTAGTATAGATTAAGGGTTACATCACTCACAATAGGATGTTCATCTAAGATGTTCAAACAGAAAAGCAGACAAAAATTGAAAACTTCCATTTTTGTTTTTTTTTAAAGTCACAGTCTGAAAAAAAGAGATAAAAAGGTCAAAATCAACTTTTGTGCTGGAGTCTTGTTTGCCTAAGCAAACATCTTCATTTTCATTTGCTGCATCTTTGCACTGAGCTTTGGGCCATCCAGATTCATTCAAAAATTCTGACAAAACTCCAAAGTGTACTTGTGGTCATTTGGATAGCTCAGATCAAGTGCATAAATCAGTCCAAAGAAGACGATGAATGCCATGATGACACTACCGAGGCTGTTCATAACTGTAGTACCTTCAATGACAACTCCCACATGCTCTAGCTCCTGAATGCCTTCTCTTGTAATGGTGTAAATACCCATGACAGTTGCTGCAGTGGATCTCAACCGTTCATCCTCAGTGGAGGAGGTCTGAAAAACAGAAACAATACCTTGGTTAAGAAATAGGTTGTTTCAGGGCTCTGTCACTTGGAGGGGAACATATTATGCAAAACTCACTGCCAAACTTCACTGGTTCTCCAGTGCCCTCCCCTACTAGCCCCACGACTATCATCGGCCTCTCCTTCCAACGCTTCCCCCTGACGCAGCATTTTCTTATAATCTAGGCGGTAGCGAATAATAAATAAAGAAATCATTTCTAATAATAAATAGGTATGAACGTCACGGGAGTGCGTGTTGTACTGACTGCAGTTACTCTTACGGCCACATGGTTCACTTTTGGTAGCACCCTCAGTAAACTATAAATTGCTGTTAAAGACACCTCAAAACAATAATTTCTACTATAATATGGCATTATATAATAATAAACACAGAATGCCACATTTTTAGATTATAAAAAGAAAACAGTAAGAATGAAGTTAGCCTTAGGAGATCATCTTTCATTGAGCACATGGCGGCTGGCTAGCTGCTATCAAGCTAGCACAAGCTCCGAGTACTTAAAAGTTGGTGGCTACATAATTTGTCCTCTAAAACAAGGTGCTTTTGAAAAGACCTGTCTATTTGGTAAAAAAAAATAGTATTCCAGCATAGAGGAGAATGGTAGCACCACCAAAAGTTCAAAAAACAACTGTTACAAGCTTCTATGATAAATAGCAGTACTCTACATTCAGCTCATAGAGAAATACACAATTGGTTATATGAAAAATTAATATGTTACCTTACCTGAAGGTGTAGTTTTATCCAAAAAGTACAGAGAGGCCAAGACCAGCTGCATTCATTTAGGTGATCCTGAAAGAGCGCAAAATCTTCGAAGAGCCTGACCGTTGTGTAACTCAATAACTTTGTGTTGTTGTAACAAAGACTGCTTTGAGAGAAAATAATTTAGGTTCACCACACAAATAATAATTGCAGTAACGCTGGATTGGTACATTTGCGTTGAGTGAGATAAAAAAAAATGTTTCAGCTTAAAGAGGGGCTTGAATTTTTTTCTTTGAGTATACAAATGCGCATGTGCAAAAATGTAGTCCCCCTACCGCCAGTGCCCCAACAAACTCATTCAATTTGTGTTCAGAATCAGCCTCTGCTGGTTTAGAATAATTTTAAGTTTACACAAAGAAAGCCAAATTAATTTGGTATTTTTTTAATTACATTTATGAACAACTAACAAAATTTGTATGTGTTCGTTGAAAGGAGGACCTGAATCTGTTTTTTGAGTGTGTGCTGGATGATGTTTTGTACAGTTGGCTAACAAACAATTTGGCCATATTCATATATTCTTTCCATGAAAGACTGTGAAATTTTTCCCAAAAGGCATGAAATTACATTTGTGTGATAGCACTTAACACGTACTAATGTATATTGTCCATCCCCTGTATCTGGCTATGGCAGGAGTTCCGTCGCTCTGCCCAACAGGATAAAGTGTCCTCCTCTGTTGTATGCCATCCTCTTTTTGTTCAGGCACTTGCTCAAATGACAGGATCACTATCACGAGGGACAGCTACTTCCGCTGGGGAATATTTGCATGTCAGCCAGCCTGTCTGCCTCTTCCTCTGTCTCAATTTGTCATCCTCTCATTGTCTGATTTTCTAGTTTTTTTTAGTTCCTTCTTTTATTCTACCCAGCACAGTCTTTATGTCACTCATTCATTCAGTGTATGCTGGATGAAAAATGTGAAAGAGCTGCAAGAAACAAACAGAGATATTCTCACAGAAAAACAGTTGGATATGCTGTATCTTCCTGCCACTGTTTAAATTGCTGTATTTCTGTTTTGTGAATATAATAAAGCTCAGTCCACTCCACTGGGCTAATTACAGCTATCAAGTCTTATTGTATAGACACCAAACCAAACATGTTTATTTCACAGAAAGCTGCATTTGCCAAAAGGCACAGTACTGATTCTCTCTCTTGAGTTGAAGAACTGTACTATATACAATGGGGTACTGTTATCCCGCCACATGCTAACTGGAGCTCTTGCTTGCTAAAAGGCATACATAATTTGGATTAAATTAAAACCTAAAGGTACTTTTTTTCATTAACTTCTGCAAAATGTTCCTCAGAGTTTCCTCACCAGGGAAACAGTAGATACTGGTATGATTTTGTGGACTGCTTTTATTTTAACTTTTGATATTTCTTTTGAACCCTACCCTCATGGTCTAAATAGGCTTTGCCTTTTGCATGTTGCCATAAAGCACACATATGACAGATTTGATGAGTTGGCTTGTTAAATTAACTTTATAATGACTCACTGGACCATGTTGTGGTACGAAGTACTATAACACAAAATTATGGCCTGACATTGATTCAACTTCAGTTTATATTGCTAAAGCAGAAGAGAAAGGATAGATGGATAATTAATAGGTACATATCAAATATTATCATAGCAATGTTTTTCTCCACGTTCTGTTGTTCCTCAGTTAATTTCAGAATTTTGCCCAAGTGTGTGAAATCATATTCATAATTAATAGAAGCTTTAAAAATTGCAAACAGTAATGCTGTCTTTGTACTATTTATCAGCACTGATGATACGGCCATATTGTTTGAAATTATAGTGATTTCCACCGAATGAAAGCCAGTTTGGGACTTCCAGCGTGAGTTCAGCATTATGGCCAGTTAATTGAACAGTGTGCAGAGAAGTCGCCGCATCAGGACTGATTGCTAAGCAGGCAATGTCAGTTAATGGTTCATATATTTTAACAGATTAGGAACAACCACAGACTGTATATAAAAGATGGGCATGGCTGCTGGGTCTCAAAAGGTGAACCTAGGGCAGAAATCTGTTTTTTGTTATCTATCCTTCCACACACTTGGTATGGGATAATCTCTTTTATCTGCACATCAGGCATTTATGCCTTCCTGCCATCTTTGGTCATTATGGGTCTAAAGTGAAGATTTCTTGCCAGTTTTAGACTTGATTGATGCCCGTTCACCACTTTTTTTCTTTTTTTTTTTGTTGTGTCAGTCCTGTTCTGGAAGAAATAGGAAGTAGGCTCATCTTTCTGTTTCTCGCCTGAGGCTTTAAAGGCTCTTTTCTCAACCTACCTCATTCTTGTTGAAATCCTTCCAGGCAACCGTTTTCTACTCGCATCATCTTCATTTTATGCCAAGCCTCAGGTTCAACCTTTGTATGTACCTACTCTTCTTTCATCAAAGATCTCTCTCTGAACTCTGGCTAACTATTTAGCCAAACACTGGGGTCAAGTTCTTCTACAGCATTTGAGTTGGCCTTTTAACCTCATTCCTGTAGTTTTCTCCTTCTCTGAATCTCTTCTTTTGTTTAAACTATTCCTAAACTTTTTTATTATAGAGCTTCAGTTCAAAGTCAGTAAACCCAGTGAGGGTGTCTGAAATTATAAAAAGTCCCCTTGGAGCAGTAGATGCAGCCATTCACGGTTACCTCAGCCATCTCTTCCCTGAAGTGACCAAGATCATTCGCAATAGGTTATCCTCAGTTGCTTAATCCCTGATATCGATTCTTTTTCCGAGCACCATGACTCTGCAAGGCCGTTTGTGGGTCCCTCTTATCTCCACAGGATCTGAATGAGACGAAGGGCTCTCCTTCTGGGAATAAGTTTCTTGGTTGTAATGGAGTGTAATCTTTTTCCTCTAGGGGGCAAGTCAACTCCTTGGGGCCCTTCCTTTGAGTATTGGTTCTCAGTGAAGACTTTGTCAGCACAAATCGTTGAACTCTCAGAGCCTCCTGAGCAACTGGCCAAGGTACTGTGCACCATCATCTGGAGTCAGTTAGTTCTCCCTTGATGTGTTCTGAATAACCTGGCCAGTTGACCATGTGCCCATTCAGGGGGGCTATTCCATCCCAAGTTAACTCTGTAAAAGAGGTTTCTGTCCAAAAAGTCCAAAAGGTGGCAACAAAACAATATCCATAAATCCAAATGGTGGCCAACTCACATACAGACATACAGGAAACAAACAGGATGAACAATGAACACATACAAACTGACGTTTTTATTATACTGAGGACTAATCTGGGGGAAACAACACACCAGAAGCAACAAAAAAAGACTAGGTGAAAGTAATCAAATATAATGTTTGTGTCTTTGGTGGTGTGATGGCTTCTTTTAATGTAGATCATCACTGCATTTTCAGTACACTTGATGGATTTTGCTTTTATCAATTTAATCAATTTACCACCCTGTTGCAGGGCAACATTCCACTTTTTTATATCATATATGTCATTATTTCTACTCAAGAGTTTTTAATTTGTAATACTCAAAACAACTAATGTCTGTTTCATCCACCAGAAGTAATCGACAAAACTGTTACATTTTTTCTCGTCCCCAAGCTGAAATGCTGATGTTGAGACTCCATGGTTTATGGGCACACAGACCTTAGAGTTCTGCTGCTGAGCAGGTTGGAATTATATACACGAGGCTGCCTCGGGCTGACCTGGATGAGTTCCAGCTGGCGCCTGTCAAACATAAATAAAAATAATGATGCAAGCCTTCTAATATTATTAGACAAAATGGTTCAGTAGCCCAAATGAATCACAGGAGTGACCCAAAAGTGTTGTAGTGACTCTAGCGTTGGTCCTGGGAACTTGCTTATTTTGCCAAGAACAAGAAAACAACATTTTACAATAAAATTGGGTCACTGACTAAAGACCTTTGTTGAGTTCCACCTTAGCATGCTCACCATAACCTGTTAATCTTTTCAGCTTGAGTCTTATCATGTGAGACTTAACATGTGTACCTAATTGTTTTGAGACTGGTCACTGACCCCCCGGTAAAATGTACATTCCCTTTTTTTGTTTTGTTTTGTTTTGTTATTTTTTCACAACTTTTACTTTGAAGTGGAATGTTCTCATTGACCGGTGTGACCACTCTCTAGGATTGTGCGACTGATGCCTAAAATGTGAAGTGTGAAATGTGAAGTGAAGACAAAGTTTGCTGCTTGCCAGTAAAGTGTTTATGTCCCACATTTACCAATTTTAAAGTCCTCACTTCCTGCAGTCAAATACACTTTTTTATATTCTTTATAGTTACATAAAGAAAGATCTATTTCGATGGAAAGAAATCACACAAATGCTGCTTCTATCTGACAGTCGCTGGGTTCAAAACTTCCCTTTATGCAAATGTCCTGTGATGCAGGGAGCAACAGCCTGTCCGCTTCTCTCTGTAAAACATTCAAACAAAATAGAGGTTGGAAATATCATCATGGCTAACAGTTGTCTAGTTCATAATGGCCAGACTTTAACAAGTGAAAGCTAAGTGAACATTACTACGCAGAAGCAGAGTGGGAGTCTGCTCTTCAGAAAGTGAAGAGCCAGAGACAAAGCGCAGAAAGCACATTTACATTCACCTCTCACACAACGTTGGCTAAATATGAAAAGATGAAAAACAGAAAGTTACGTGTGCTTCGTTGTAACTAATCGTCTCCCAAATGCACATGCCTGATATGTGCCAGCCACTTATGAACTACTTGAAAAATATACACAACAAGAGACTGCTTTAGTAAAACAACTTGCTTCTGTAATTGAGCAGCAAATGTTATTTCTTAAATGAGTGTGAGTGGAAAGGAAATTTGACAAAGATTATGAAAGCATGTGTTACTGGAATTCTCACAGATGAAATTAGGAACAGGAATGATGAAAATTGATGGAAGACTTGTATCTTGACTATAACTGAGAAAATAGATTTTCTGATTTGTCTTCAACTTTGTCTTCAAGTAGTTCCTCAAGCTCTGGACAATACCCTCGTTCTTGAAAATTGTTACCAGTACACTCCATCAATCCTTAAGCCCCTCTCTCCTGGACATTTCCACACCTCCACAGATATGCCATCCCTGTCTTCATAGCTCTCTCTTCCACCTCTGCATTGATCACTAACATTTCTTCATCTGTCCTCCTTTCCATTTCATTTTCTTCATCCATCAGCTTCTCAAACATATCTTCTCAACACAACAACTTTCCTCAGTCATTAGTACAGTTCCTTCTTGATCTATCACCCCAACTTGCTGCACATCCTAGTCAGCTGAATCTCTCTGCCACAATACAAGGTCATTTCTTCTTCCTTAGTATCTAGCCTCCAATACAATTCACTTCTCTCTTTGCCACTTCTCTCTTTGCTATATGCCTAGGTTTACAATCCTCTTTGACAACTTCTTCCTTTGAATGCACTTCCTTATTCCACTACCAGGTCTCCTTGTCTTTGTTCCTCTTTCCAGAGAATACACTTTTTTCCCTCACCACTTTTTGCTGTACTTTCCACTACTGTAAGTACTTGCTCATAGGGGTTTGTTGTTCTCTATGTTATTGTAGTGTCTTTCCCTGACAATATAAACCGCCTTGAGGTGACAGTTGTTGTGATTTGGCTCTATATAAAAAAAATTAAATGGAATTTAGTCACTCTGTATGACAGTATGCTTTAATACAAAAAATAATAGATACTACTCAAGTCTACAGTGTAGTTCAGTTACTTGCCAACAACCTGGGTGGATGGATGTAATAGCTAAGAAGAAAGGCCACAGTGAAACTGTCCAAAGTAATGATGCACATTTATTAATTATTGGGGTTTTCAAATATATTAGCTGATATTTATGCAAGAAAATTTTGTTATTTTATTCTCACTTATTTGTCTGTATTGTTATTGTTTGGAACGCTGGCGAAATGGAGTTTCGCTGTGAGCAGGGTATGAACCTGCGCGGGGAGCCCCCATTGGATTTCAAATCCAACGCCTTAACCTCTCGGCCATCACAGCTCCCAGAAGACCCGTATGAAAAGAACATCGAGGGAACAGTTTACCCTGCCCGGGATAGGGTTACCGGGGCCCCGCCCTGGAGCCAGGCCCGGGGAGGGTGCCCGGGGGCGAGCGTCTGGTGGCCGGGCCTTAGTCCATGGGGCCCGGCCGGGCACAGCCCGAAGAGGAGACATGGGCCCATCCTCCCGCAGGCCCACCACCCGCAGGAGGCGCCATAGGGGTCGGGTGCAATGTGTGTCGGGCGGCGGCCAGGAGCGGAGGCCCTGGCGGACCGATCCCCGGCTGCCAAGACTGGCAATAGGGACATGGAATGTCACCTCTCTGGTGGGGAAGGAGCCTGAGTTAGTGCGTGAGGTTGAGAAGTACCGGCTAGATATAGTCGGGCTCACCTCTATGCATGGCTTGGGCTCTGGAACTAGTCTCCTGAGAGGGGCTGGACTCTGTCTCAGTCTGGAGTTGCCCCTGGTGAGAGGCGGCGGGCTGGGGTGGGTATTCTAATATCCCCTGGCTTGCTGCCGGCACGTTGGGGGTTTTCCCGGTGGATGAGAGGGTTTGTTCCCCGCGCCTCAGGGTCAGGGAACGGGTCCTGACTGTCATCTGCGCTTATGCGCCGAGTGGCAGTTCAGAGTACCCAGCCTTCTTAGAGTCCCTGGGGGGTGCTGGAAGGTGCCCCACCTGGAGACTCTGTTGTCCTACTGGGAGACTTCAATGCTCACGTGGGTAACGACAGCGAGACCTGGAGGGGTGTGATTGGGAGGAACGGCCTCCCTGATCTGAACCCGAGTGGTGTTTTGTTATTGGACTTCTGTGCAAATCACAGTTTGGCCATAACGAACACCTTGTTCGAACATAAGAGTGTCCATAAGTGCACGTGGCACCAGGATGCTCTAGGCCGCAGGTCGATGATCGATTTTGTAATCGTATCACCAGACCTGCGACCATATGTTCTGGACACTCGGGTAAAGAGAGGGGCTGAGCTGTCAACTGATCACCACCTGGTGGTGAGTTGGATCAGGTGGCGGGGAGGACGCTGGACAGACCCGGTGCACCTAAACGTGTAGTGAGGGTGTGCTGGGAACGTCTAGCAGAGGCCCCAGTCCGCGAGATCTTCAACGCACACCTCCGGCAGAGCTTCAACAACATTCCGAGGGAGACTGGGGACATTGAGTCCGAATGGACCATGTTCAGCGTCTCCATTGCGAAGCTGCTGCATTGAGCTGCGGCCGCAAGGTGATTGGTGCCTGCCGTGGTGGTAATCCCGAACCAAATGGTGGACACCAGAGGTGAAGGGAGCCACCAGGCTGAAGAAGGAGTCCTATCGGGCTTGGTTAGCCTGTGGGACTCCAGAGGCAGCTGACAGGTATCGACAGGCCAAGCGGAATGCGGCTCAGGCAGTGGCTGAAGCAAAAACTCGGGTGTGGGAGGAGTTCGAGAGGCCATGGAAAAGACTTTCGGACTGCCTCGAAGAGATTCTGGCAAACCGTCAGGCGTCTCAGGAGGGGAAAGCGGTGCTCTACCTGCACTGTGTATAGTGCTGGCGGTGCGCTGCTGGCGTCGACTGAGAAAATTGTCAGACGGTGGAAGGAATACTGAGGACCTCCTTAATCCCACTGACACGTCTTCCGAGGAGGAAGCAGAGTCTGGGGATGAGGGAATGACCCGCCAATTTCTGGGGTCGAGGTCACTGAGGCAGTTAAACAACTCCTCGGTGGCAGAGCCCCTGGTGTTGATGAGGTCCGCCCGAGTTCCTGAAGGCTCTGGACGTTGTAGGGCTGTCCTGGTTGACACGCCTCTACAATGTTGCGTGGAGATCAGGGGCAGTACCCTGGACTGGCAGACCGGGGTGGTGGTCCCCATCTTTAAGAAGGGAGACCGGAGGTGTGTTCCAACTACAGGGGATCACACTCCTCAGCCTCCCTGGGAAAGTCTATGCCAGGTGCTGGAAAGGAGAGTTCGTCCGTTAGTCGAACCTCGGATACAGGAGGAACAATGCGGTTTTCGTCCTGGTCGCGGAACACTGGACCAGCTCTTTATCCTCTCGAGGATACTTGAGGGTGCATGGGAGTTTGCCCAACCAGTCTACATGTGTTTTGTGGACTTGGAGAAGGCATTCGACCATGTCCCTCGGGTGTCCTGTGGGAGGTGTTATGGGAGTATGGGGTGTCTGGCCCACTGTTACGGGCCATTCGATCCCTATACAACCGTTGCAAGAGTTTGGTTCGCATTGCCGGCAATAAGTCGGACTTGTTTCCGGTGGGTGATGGGCTCCGCCAGGGCTGCCCTTTATCACCGATTCTGTTCATAATTTTATGGACAGGATTTCTAGGCGCAGCCAAGTGGCGGAGGGCTTTCACTTGGTGGCCTCAGAATCTCATCTCTGCTTTTGCGGATGATGTGGTTCTGATGGCTTCATCGGTGGGGCCTCCAGCTCGCACTGGAGCAGTTCGCAGCGAGAGTGTGAAGCAGCGGGAATGAGGATCAGCACCTCCAAATCTGAGGCCATGGTTCTCAGCCGGAAAAGGGTGGAGTGCCCACTCCGGGTCGGGATGAGTTCCTGCCCCAAGTGGAGGAGTTCAAGTATCTCGGGGTCTTGTTCGCGAGTGATGGGAGAAGGGAGCGGAGATCGACAGACGGATTGGTGCTGCGGCTGCAGTGATGCGGACGCTGCACCGGTCCGTCGTGGTGAAGAGGGAGCTGAGTGTAAAAGCGAAGCTCTCAATTTACCGGTCGATCACGTCCCGACCCTCACCTATGGCCACGAGCTGTGGGTAGTGACCGAAAGAACGAGATCGCGGGTACAAGCGGCAGAAATGAGCTTCCTCCGAAGGGTGGCTGGCCTCTCCCTTAGAGATAGGGTGAGAAGTTCGGCCATCCGGGAGGGGCTCAGAGTAGAGCCGCTGCTCCTCCACATCGAAAGGAGCCAGTTGAGGTGGTTCGGGCATCTGACAAGGATGCCCCTGGGCGCCTCCTGGGTGAGGTGTTCGGGCATGTCCCACCGGAGGAGGCCCAGGGGCAGACCCAGGATGCGCTGGAGAGATTATATCTCTCGGCTGGCCTGGGAACGCCTTTGGTGTTCCCCGGATGAGCTGGAGGAGGTGGCTGGGGAGAGGGAGGTCTGGGCTTCTCTGCTTAGGCTGCTGCCCCCGCGACCCGACTTCGGATAAAGCGGATGAGGATGGATGGATGGATGTTATTGTTTGCAGTATTTCCACTGTAAAAAATAGTCACATTTAGGATTTGTCACTAGTTGAAGATTGCATATGTACATGTAGATGGAAATCAAAATACTACTGCTAAACATTTTGCATTACAAGTAAAGAAAAAAACTGTGTTTTTTATTTTTTACCATGTTTCTTAAATAGAAAGTGATGTGTTCAGACATGTAATTTTGTCAGAGCTAACAAGCAATTTTTCATTGCAGTTTTTTTCAAAATGCTGACAAAGAAGAAAAAAAACTCCTTCTGCAGCACCAGTGAATTTGTAATGTGACCTTGTCTGTTCTTGGTCGGAGGTAATAAATGTGTTTGCCTAGTGAGTCTTGGGAAGCAATATAGAGAATAAATTATTTTTTTGGATGTTTTTGCAGGCTGTCATGTGAAACTGATGAGCTCTATGAAACCTGAATTTCAGATTTGTCAGCCATGATGTTGCTGTTGATACACTTACAATAAACCACCTTATGATAAGAGCAACTGTCTCCCTGCCTGCCTCTCTCTCAGTCAAGGTCAAACAAGCTCCAACTTTGCATTTAAATGCTTGCCTTACACTGTTAGCAAACATGAATCATTTCTCTGGATACATTTGTAATAATTTAATTTGGAAGTAATTTCAAAACTCAAATCTACACCATTATTATTGATGACTGTGTCAAATGACCTACAGGTACACAGGCATAAAGTCCACACACACACACACACACACACACACACACACACACACACACACGGACACACACACTGGTCGATTTCACCAATTCTACCTCATTAATTCAAACAGTCTGACTTTCTAAACATCATAAATCACAGCAGAACTAGGAGCCCAACCCTCCTCACCTTTTCATTCCCTCCCACTTTCTTTTAACCTTATCTTCTCTCCATCTCTCGCTCTATGTCATCTACTCCCTCCTCAGTCACTCTCTCATTTTCTCTTGCTTCCCCTCGCTTCTTTGGGAGGTCCAGAAAGTTTGCAGTTTGCAGTCTAAATAGTGCTCTGATGGATTGGCTGTCTTCCATGGGCCTGAAGATTAGCCCAAGGGCAAACCCACTTCTGTTTCCTGGGTGCCATGCTGAAGATGAATAACTGTTTATTAACCCAATGCAGAGTGAGTCCTTCCCCACATCATTATGGGGTAGAGGGGGAAAAAAATACAGACAGCTTGAGCTGGCCAGTGTAGCACTCCCTCACCTCATCTCTGTCACTCTTCCTGTCCCTCTCTCTCTTCTCTCTCTCCCCATTCCTCTCTTGCTTCCTCTAGCAGATAAACCAGCAGCCTGATGTAATGTGACAGTGTACGTTTGGTTCCTGTTTGCACCCTGACAACTCAGGAAATTGGCTTTTCATCTTACAAAAAATACTGCCTTCCATATATTAGAGGACATTCATCTTATTATGAAGAGCTGAAGGTAATTGGAAGTTTGTGCATCCGTTATATTAAACATTTTGTGGTGAACATTTTGATGTTGCATGTAAAAATTTCACCAGGTTAAAGTCACAGCTTCAATGTCATTTAGGCAATTTGCATGTAGTGTGAATTGTCCCCTTATTGTAGACCCAATTGAGGAAATTTGAAGAAAATAATTTCTAGAAGATCACTTAGCATCCACTACGTTACTGGTGACCTGTCATGGGATATGTTTTGTTTTTGTGACATGCTAAATAAAATCGTATATCTTTTGACATTAGACATGCTAAATATGCTTCTTATTTATTTTAAAAGCTTTTCCATTTGAATGTTCAAAATGGATAAAAACTATATCAAATGTTCACCCTCTAGGTCATCATGAGTGATAACCCATACCCTAACCCTATCTGTTGGAGACAACCAAAAAGGAAAAACGTGAACAGTTTGATGCATTCAAGGTAGAATGCCATCCATGCATTGTTTGTTTGTTTGTTCTTTGTTTTTGGTTTTTTGAGTGCAAAGACTTGAGAGAGCAATTTTTAAAAAGAACAAATGCTCCAATAACAGAATTAGTTAAGATATAGACCTCAGAGGGTCTGAACCTAAGGTCTGCGATGCTTTGCAAGTTGCCTCATGGATGCACTGAGGTCAGTTTGATTGTACAAGCACAATGAATACAACACAGAAAGTTGCTGTGAAGAAGAGAATATGAACCAGTCTTTATTTACCTCAAACCCAACAGCAAAGTTTCCATTTAACTTTTTACATTTTTAATACATATTCCAAGCTACTGTTAGACTTATCGTAGAAACTTGGTGCGATGAGATAGTGTTGAAGCCATCTCTCTAGTCTCACGTGACATTACAGAAGAAAAGGGCACAATGTGACGGTATAATTATATAAATGCCAGTCAAATCGCAAATGGTGGAAATTATGATGAAAGTATGACATTTCTGTCACATTTCTTTGTTCATGTAGTCTTTTGTAGAACCTCTGTCTGTCTGTCTTTTCCCTTCATTTCTACATATCTGTATTCATCTGCTTTTTTTGTTTCTTTAATTGAACACTGTTCAAATTTGCCATCTCTGCCTAGCATAAAACTGTGGTGTATTATTTTTTCTGAATTTCCAATTTTCTTTTCCTTCCAGCTGTATTATTTGAAACTTTAAAAATGTTTAATCTCTAGGACTGTGTTCTCTTTTTTGTGTAATATTATCAAAAATGAGAAACCTTTTCTCTCAGAACGGCGCTACACATTAGTTCATGCATTTCTTACCTCTAGGCTGGACTGTTACAATTCTGTATTATCAGGTTTCCTGATAGAAAGTACTGCAGTAAGAATGGGACTCCCTCTGGTCACACTTCATTGGCTTCCTGTTAAATCCACAATTTAATGTGAAATCCTTCTCTCGTACACTCAAGTCCTAACTGATCAGAGCCTATCATCTCTTAAAGACCGACAATGCCACGTTATCCTGAAAGAGCACATCACTCTCAGGCTTTCAGGCTTATTTCCCAGACTATTTACTTTTTATTGTATAGTTTTTCAGTTCAGTTTTTTCAGTGTTTAGTCTTTTTTTAATTACTATAATATGGAGGGCATACGTCAGAGGCAAGATTTACAAAAATTAGTACAGGCATTACAATAAAAACACAGGCGTTTTTGAAAGCAGCTGACTCACACTTTTGTAGACATCCAAATTCCCAATACACACATCCATCAATGCCTTAACGGGAACGTGTAATGCAATTTTTACCAAAGTAATACATATTAAAGCTAGGGATATTTCCTCTATTTTTATTTCATTTTAGTTAGTTTTCCAATTTTACAAAGTCGTTTCAGTTCAATTTAACCCTATACTAAAAAAATTAATAGTAAATATTTCAATCAGAAACTGAAATCAACTTTAATAATAACAACGATAATTCACCTTTAGGAACAAGATTTTGAGGCTCAATGGACTTCGTCTATTTCAGAGATACAAGTAAATCTAAACAATCAATCAAATTTCTTATAAACACCTAGAGTAAAGCAAACCTGAAGCTTTTCATGAGATCTATGCTCTGTCATCAATGGATAGTAGCCCATTTTTTCTGACTGATTATCCTGACTGTTGCACAGGAAACATCAAAATACCAATTAAGAATTTAAGAATGTAGGACTATTTAAAATGAAATTACTTTGTTAGATAAAGTTTTAAAAATGTTTTACCCTTCTTGTATTAGATTGTATTTTGTATTAGATGTCTAGTTCAGTCAGACCTCATCCCCTTAACCTTAACCCCACTACCAGCATTACATTTTGCACTTCATACTTCACTTCAACATTTTCATAGTGAATCTCACCAATATGTGTTGGAAAAGCTGAAGACAGTCTTATCTGTATAATACTGTATCGCTAATATGTTACTTCTTAATCAACACAAAAAGGTCCTCAAAGTGATAAACTACTTAGTGATAAGCAACATGTCTATTAGACTCCATTTCTACTTTGCTTTTTAAAGAATTTATTTTAACATTGCACTCAACAACAAACAAATCCTCAAGGGCCAAACTGCATTTTATTTCTTCACGTCAATGCCTAGCGGATTTACTTTACCAAGTGGATCATCATGGCCTTGCCATATTGGTCCATGTGATTGACCTTTATTATAATTATGTATTTATTTTATTTTATTTTATTATCAGTTGTTACAGACAGGACAGACATGACTGGGGGATAGGACAGGGAGAAAGAAAGAATGAAAGAAAGAAAGAAAGAGAAAGAAAGAAAAAATAGAGGGGAGAGAGAAAAAAAGCAAACAAACAAACAAACAAAAAAGAAAAAAACACCTGGATCACCTGTCGAGAGAAGAAAAAAACAGAAGAGAAAACAAACAAAAAAGAGCAACATAATAAATACAACACCATCACAATAAACTAGCTAACAGTAAATAACAGTAGATACTAAATATTAAATGTTATTGTGCAGCATGCAAGAGCGACAGCTCACAATGTGCTTTGAGGTAGCAGCCAAGAAAGGTGTAGTTTGTGTCTGTGAACACATGTGTGTACACCTGTGTGCACACCTGTGTGGATGGCCTGATCACATCTTAAATTAGTCACTAAGTCATAGTACTATATCACCCTGACAGACCACTTCACTCTCAAACTGCTAGCTTGCTTATGATTCCTAACATATTTAAAATTAGGATGGGAGACAGAGCTTTAGGTTTTCAGGCCTCTCTTCTGTGGAAGACTGACACCCTCTATACATTCAAGATTTGGCTTAAAACTTTCCTTTTTGATAAAGCTGATAGTTAGGGCTGAATCAAGTCTTAGAATTCTGGGAGCTTCCGATGAGCATTTCTTTTTCTCTGACCTCTTTTCACTTTCTGTATGTTTATACACCATTTTGCATTTAATCAGTTGTTATTCAACTCTGGGCTCTCTTCTACAGTTTGTCCTTTGTACTGTACCTCTCTGCTCTCTTCTTTTCCCCTCAGGCCCAACTTATTGCAACAGATGTCTGACCCTCCCTGAGCCTGGTTATGCCGGAGGTTTCTTTCTGTTAAAAAGTATGTTTTTTCTTCCCACTGTCACCAAGTGCTTTCTCATAGGGGACTGTCTGATAGTTGGGGTTTTGTCTGTATTATTCTAAGGTTTTTACCTTACAATACAAAGTGCTTTTAGATGACTACTGTTGTGATATACCAGTAAATAAATAAAACTGAAATGAATTTATTCAATCTAGGATGGGTAAAAAGGACATTTTCAAACTGTTTTAAGTCTATTATGTTATAGACCAAGCTGAGACTCTGCAATCCTCAGAGAATGCTGCAGAAAACCCAAGAGTTACATTTCAGAGTCTACAGGCATCAGTTAGCATGTTAAATGTTACAGTTCATGACAGTATAATTAGAAAAAGATGCAACAAATATGACTGGTGTGGAAAGGTTACCCCAAAAAAGCTTCTTATCTCTGAAAAGAACATGGCAGCCTGACTTTGGAAAGGTTTGGAAAGGTGCATTTGAAGAAACCACTTCTGGAACAATGTCCCTTGGACAGATGAGACCAAAGTCAAAATGTTTGGTGATAATGCACAGCTCCAAGTTTGTACTGATATGTTGTGTTTGATTTTTGTCAAATGCCTTACACCACCTGTCAAGCACAGTGGTGGAGGGATGAGCTGGGGCTGTTTCACAGCTATAGGGCCTGGATACCCTGCAGTCATTGAGCTGGCATCAACTCCTTTGTATACCATTAATATTCAAGCATTCTTAGTGTTCTAGAATCAAATGTACAGCCATCTATCCATAGCTTTGCTGACACTGGGTCATGTAACTGGACAATGATCCCAACCACACCAACAAATCTTCAACATAATGGTTGAAAATTCACTGACAGTCTAATTTCTCTGCAATATCCAACTTACTCATGTTTTCTTATATTTGCAATGAGTTTCTCATGTTTAGCTGACAGATATGGTTGCCATTGTCTTCCAGCTGTTTTCACCCTCTCCATTATCAACCTGTTTCATGAATCCATGTGATAATTTCCTCTGTGCTTTTATTTTGTGGACACAGTAAGAACATTTCTATTCACATATTAGTGAATAAGGGTCTGTGTTAGTAGTATGTTTTAAAATATTGAGTGCTTCCATTTAATTGTAGTTGTAGTAGCATATTTGTTTGCATGAACTGTGGACAGTGACTTAAAGAACAGCATCACCAAGTGAAATTAAACTAACTGCAGACTCAATAGATATTTACTTTTGAAATAGCAACAATTTTGGAGAAAATACTGTAGAAATTCCCCCATCACTAGTTTTATAGCATCACCCTGTAAAAGTATAGTAATGTTCTAAATTAAATTAATTGAACCATACTAACAGAACGTTACTGTAAAATGCACATTTTTTTCTTTCACTCTTGTCTCTAACTTCCCATAAATGAGCCTCTGAGGCAGGGAGTTTAATGCAGTTAATCCTGTTCTTAATCTCGTTTTTTTTCTTGTAAAACAAAAAGGTTAGTGTTAGATAAGATTAACCTGTTCTGTTTGGCTTTGACTGGCTTCTTTCCAGTCGCTGTGATTGGTTGTTACATGCAGGCAACTGATGATCTGGGGGAGATCTGGGGTTGTTAGAATGTTGTACTACAGCCTCATCTGTTATTGGAAACTTGGCTAACTTTCTTGTTTAATGTTTAACTCCATTGCTTCTGATAGGTGCCCTTAATAAGGTTTTCAAGCCTTTGAAAGCACATACAGTGGCTTGCAAAAGTATTCGGCCCCCATGAACTTTTCCACATTTTGTCACATTACAGCCACAAACATGAATCAATTTTATTGGAATTCCACGTGAAAGACCAATACAAAGTGGTGTACACGTGAGAAGTGGAATGAAAATCATACATGATTCCAAACATTTTTTACCAATAAATAACTGAAAAGTGGGGTGTGCGTAATTATTCAGCCCCCTGAGTCAATACTTTGTAGAACCACCTTTGCTGCAATTACAGCTGCCAGTCTTTTAGGGTATGTCTCTACCAGCTTTGCACATCTAGAGACTGAAATCCTTGCCCATTCTTCTTTGCAAAACAGCACCAGCTCAGTCAGATTAGATGGACAGCGTTTGTGAACAGCAGTTTTCAGATCTTGCCACAGATTCTCGATTGGATTTAGATCTGGACTTTGACTGGGCCATTCTAACACATGGATATGTTTTGTTTTAAACCATTCCATTGTTGCCCTGGCTTTATGTTTAGGGTCGTTGTCCTGCTGGAAGGTGAACCTCCGCCCCAGTCTCAAGTCTTTTGCAGACTCCAAGAGGTTTTCTTCCAAGATTGCCCTGTATTTGGCTCCATCCATCTTCTGTTTTGCAAAGAAGAATTGGCAAGAATTTCAGTCTGTAGATGTGCAAAGCTGGTAGAGACATACCCCAAAAGACTGGCAGCTGTAATTGCAGCAAAAGGTGGTTCTACAAAGTATTGACTCAGGGGGCTGAATAATTACGCACACCCCACTTTTCAGTTATTTATTAGTAAAAAATGTTTGGAATCATGTATGATTTTCGTTCCACTTCTCACGTGTACACCACTTTGTATTGGTCTTTCACGTGGAATTCCAATAAAATTTATTCATGTTTGTGGCTGTAATGTGACAAAATGTGGAAAAGTTCAAGGGGGCCGAATACTTTTGCAAGCCACTGTATGTCTGCAGCAGGTCTCTGCTTTGTTTAACGTGTCTAACAGTGACTATAAAAAACACTTGGTTTCGTGTATTTAACAGCAAACTCTTCCTGACTTTCAGTGCTCACTTGCAAAAGTACCAGCAGTGTAGAACAGAAAGGTATTGACGGAAGGTAAGGAGGATGTGCCCTAGGCACGGTCAAAGGTTCCCAAGTCTGAGTTTTTCTTAGAACTGGGTAGAAAAATGCAGAAAGGATTATGGACCCATCTGAAAGGATGTTACAATTTGAGCAATGTGTATTGATGGCTGAAGATGATGGAGCTACATACACTGGAGATAAAGAACATCACACACCAGTGTTTTGGGATGAGTTTTAGAAACTGGAGCTGATTAAATATTGAAAAAGGGTAGAAGACTTTAGTATAAGATTAGTGCACAGACTAGCAAGAATAATTTTAATGTCTAACAACATCACTTAGTTGCTGATAATTTACTTGGCTTTGAGAATGAGATAAAATACTGAAATATTTGACCTGTTACCACTTCTTCCTTTTGCCTCCCTGTAGATGCACAAGACTTCTCCTCTTCATTTGAAAAAATGATCCACAGAAAATGCATTAGCTGCCTTTACTTTAGTTGGAAACTGCAGCATGGTGACCTAATTTATATCGAAGTCCACCGTCAAAAGCTGCAAATATTATCAAACATGGCTATGTTGAAAAAGTCTAAATGTTTATGCAAGACTGGTTTCTAACCAGCATATCTGGCATAAAAAACAGCTGCAAATTAGTCAAATGGTTTCAGTAAGGACATGAAAACAAAATAAATGACTGCATTTTGAATTTGTTTTTTGATTAGTTTCCCATTTTTCCAGGTTGATAATGTTGCCTGGCACCCATTAGGTGGACAGGAAACAGAAACAACTTAAATAAAGTATGCAATAGTGATAGTGTGACAGATTTACTTAACAAGAAATTACTTTGTAGGAATTAGCTTAAAATAAAAACAACAGATATATCTGTGGAATAAATAAATAAATACAAATATAAAAAACTGTGCTTAGACTAGAACAATGAGCAGCTAGTGGTGGTAAGATGAGACGGTCTGTTGTGTCACCATTTTCACAGCTAATCTTATCAATATGTCTTTGAATTGACCAAAGACAACGTTATAACATGCAGGCAAAGAGGTAATATGGCAATAATGCTATATAACAGATGTAACAGTGAGGGTTAAAAACAGTTTTGTAAACAAGGAAAAGGCTCTCAGATAGATAAATCACTTTGTTTTTACTTAAGCAAGCTGAGCACAGAAGAACTGTTGATAATGACATACAAGGTTTGCTAACTTTCAGTGAGAAATTAGTGAAGCAAATGTAAAATCATATCAAGTATCATCCTGGTTAAGTTTGCAGCTTTCAAGTGTACCATCACCGCCCCGCAGAAACCTTGTAACTCCAGTTGCCGTGGTAACCGCAGCTCACATTGGACCCATATGTCAAAGGAAAAAAAAAAAAGTTTCATAGACCTGAGACTAACCGAACCACTGAAAACCTTTTAAAACCATAAATTCAACCATGTTCTATTATTTACTGAAAGTTTATCTCATTGGAGGATTTTGCAGAACAATTACATTATGCATGTACTGGTGTGCACTGTGAATGGTGATTCAAAAGTTTCACAACACCAAATCAAAACAAGTACCTGCAGAACGAGTGACTGGCATTTACATGGAAAAGCTACATTACCACGTACTCTGGAGAATGCGTCTGTTATTCTGTCTTGGTAGAAATATTGAAATATAAAAAGCAATACAACCTTTGCAGGGAAACCAAACACAGAAACTAAATGTGCTTCTTATCTTAACATTGACTCTCCATATAAGGCATGAGTTTGTTTTGTTATAAACATTTTTTTGGTCTTTGAACTCAGTTATCTAAAAAGCAATGTGCACTTGTCCACAACCTGGGTTAGATGGAGCGTTATTTACAGCGCTATATCCGCAGACCTTTTTGTTACCACATCAGAAGGTTCCATTATGAATTATTTCAGCTCAAAAGTGAAAGAATAATAACTCAACATTTACGATATTTTGCCATTCAAATTGCCAATGTGTTACCTTCTTTTGGTACAGACAAGCCACCAAGGACAGAACATCACTAACAGGCTTCTCACTCAGATGTTAAGCATAGATACAAGTTTTCAAATGCCAGATAAAATGGAAGGTAGGGATTAAAAAGAAATATTCAAACAGTGACAGGGTTCAGGATTATCAAATTTTAAACTGTTAAGCATAACATAACAACTCATTCACCACATATATATAATTATCCCTTTTCCCCTTCCCTCAAGATTGTTCTGTAGCCAAAGAAAATAGGGTTAGAAAAGGGGAAATCCTCTTCCGCTAATTTTTGAAGACCTCTGAAGAGTTCCTCTTATAAGAAAACCGCATTTGTCTTTGCAAGGCAGGTGTCTTATGTGTGTTCTTCTTTTTATTGTTCCAAATCGCAAAAACTTGTCAGTGAAAGAAACCTTTTTAGCCTTGTCCAGTTACGCAGTTTGCAGGGCAGTAATAGCAAAAGTGAACCTCCGGGCGGGTTCAGTACAGCCTCCTAAACAGAGTCAAAGTATCCCTCGTTCTCCGAAAAGTCAAGGACATGATGCTGTTTGTCAAAGGTAAAACACCAGAAGACCAACTGAGAGTGACCACAAAAAGGCCAAGCATTCAACCTTCATCAGAGTACGTTAATCCAGATGATTCGGGTCCAAAGGCCATCTCAGTAGGGTCGTCCCTGAAGCAGCAATTCCTCTTTTTATGAACAGCATCATTCCTGAACCTGGCTATTGTGCTAAACTAGCTAGCTACAGAGCTGGGCCAGCTCAGGTTCAGGTGAAGCATTGGGAAGCTTGGAATTGAAGATCTGCAGAGAGTCCTTGATTCGTGCCACCTCTCCAGCTGACAGCTTGAGGCGGTGGCGCAGGAGACAAGAAAACAGATCTAATGGCTGTGGTGCTGGTGGAGATAGCCGATTAATCCGGTCTCTCATCTCCAGTAACATCAGAAAGGCGGCATCCTGCGTACCCTGTGTGTAGGGGTAGTCCAACTGGAGTATCAGATCCTTGATGCCCTCAGGGTCAAAGTGCATGCTGTATCCGAACACCTTCAGCGTGTTGATCTTCATGTAGCCCAGGTTGGAGGTTTGATCATCCAAGTCCAATGGCTCATAGAAGAGAGTTTCATTCACTGTTGGATCATCCGTGACTATGCGGCTTCTCAGGTAGATGTGCACTGTTTCAAAAAAGGACTTCCACTTGCTGCCCAGAGACAGAGTCCAGTTGTAACACTGTGCAGTGGTGACGCTGTCCAGTCGAGTTCTCTCCCAGTTAGAGAAGTCAGGCTGGTTCACCGGCATGAACCAGCTCTCTGAGTGACTTCCCCCAAAAGGATTCACATAGACAGCAGGCACGGGTTCCAGTGTTGAATTTTTAGTTGAGCATATCTGAAAAGAAATGCCCATTAGCATGTGGATGAGGTTGGACTTGTTTTTGTTACTCTTGAGTGTTAGTAGCATCCTCTTCCTCCAGGCAGGATTGAACCAACTTCCCAGGCGGACATCATTGCTGATATAGATGGCATGGACCTCTATCCTGCTGTCCAGTCGCTGAAGCAGGTACTTTACCTGAAGAGGGATTAACAAACTGTGAGGCTGCAGTCAATGCAATAAGCAGATAGATAGTTAATGCACTGGTTCTCAAACTGAGCTATTACTAAATTTTAAATTTCAACTACCACCTTTGCCAGAATTTAAAAACCTCATCAAGAGCCACAATAGATGTTTTACAACTTTAGTTTACAAATGCTGAAAATGTCTGTGAAGGTTCTCAGTCATCCAGGTCATCGTAGTCTAAGGAGCTTGGAAAGAAAAGCGTCTGGACTTCTTTAAGTTTTCTTGAAGACGTTTCACCTCGCATCCGAGAAAGTCTGCCATCTATAATCCAGTTTTGAGATCCCTTCCTAGACGCCTTAACGCCCACTCACATCCTGGGCCATTTGACCTCAATAAATCACATGATAGGGTGGGGCTAGGCTTCACAATGGGTTCACCCAAAACCTTGGCTGATTGTGACCAACACCCGTTTACACACCATGGCTCGTGTGATTAGGTAGAGGATCAATAGGGGGTCCTTGACCCTCTTGGGGACACTCCCATAGGGCTTAAAATCTGGGACTCTCCACCAATTGCTTTTAGAACTGAAGAAGCTTCTCGGATGAAACTTAAAGAAGTCCAGACGCTTTTCTTTCCAAGCTCCTTAGACCCCTTGTAAAACTTTTAATGATTTTTAAAGACATTTTAATAAAAAGCAAAAATTAGACATTCTGATTAACTAGAGTAGGCATTGGCATTATAAAATTTGATTATTTAACTATAATAAATAAAATTATTTATGTAAGTTATTTACACATTTTTTTTAAATGTGTAAAAAGCAATAAAAGGGAACTATTGTAAAGAAAAAATGTAAAGGTATACTTTGAAAAAGAGTCACTATAAAGCTCAGAAGGCCACTTTGAATCCTACCTGGGTTTGCACAAATTAATCAGACTGAAAGTATTTTGATAAATAAAGCTTCAAATATCATAAGAATTTAAAAATGGCCACTTTCAATTTAATTTTGACTAAGGTCCAGCTGTAGGTCATGCATACTGGTAAGTCAACAGCATCGGTGGTGAAAGCAAATAGATCTGTCCACACATTGTGAAAATCTCTACTTTCCTGTGATACCCTTTATTAAGTGTGCCTATGCCTATGCCAAGAGGCACACTTATTACTATTCGTTGGATTTATTCTTCTTCTTCTTATTATTATTATTATTCTCAATCTTCCAAAAAATAACTGAGTTGTTTGGTAGTGGCTAACGCGGAGCTACAACAGAGGGCAGCTATCCACCGGTGTATGACAGAAAGAACATGCGGGGAAAGAGACATACGAGGCGGCGAGGCAACCGCCTATCGACCGGTGGTGGCTAACGCGAAGCTCAATCATGGATCAGGGAAATCGAAGGCAGGAGCGTGAGGTGAACTGAATTTCAGGTAAGAAGTTATGACCTGCACTCTATTTGGGTCAGATATAAACCGAGTTTAGGTGTAGTTTATTTTCGTTGTGCTGACCTGTGTGCGCGCTAAGTTACTGACGTTGAACTTTATTTTAACTTTATTTTATTTTCGTATATCTTTTATTTTCGTTGTGCTGACTTTTTACAATCGTACTGCGTGCTAGCTAGCACGACGGAGTTTCTATACAGCTGTGTGTGCGCTAAGTTACCGATGTTACCGATGTTGAACTTTATGACAGCCTCCCCTGTCATTCTCTCGCCTGTTGAAACTTCAATTATGAAACTGATCAATGATCGGCTTTTCTTTCTTGTTTGTTTATCGCGCTAAACAACAGCAGCACGTTTAAGCTTGATCAGCTGTTGTTAGAATTCATTTGATTTTAATTTCTAGTATCAGCTGATGTTTGCTGCAGCCACAGCTGTAAAAACGGCTGGTCCAAACCAGATATCCTTACTGAATCATCAGAGCTGAACTGGTGATGGAGAAACAGGTTTACCCTTTAGGTGACATGAATGAGTTGAAGGGAAGTTATGAACTGTTTCTGAGAGACAAATATACACCAAGCTCCTTTTTTGTGTAGCTGACAGCTGGTAACTGTGCAGGGGCGGATCTAGCAAAGCTTTTGCCAGGGGGCCAGGTAGGGCATTAACAGAGAAAGGTGGACACAAAGATGTACTTTTCTTTCTTACTCTCATATAAAATATTTAGCTTTTATTAAATAGTTATCTGAATCTTACAACCAAAGTTTGTATAATAATACACAAGATTGGCTGTAGACCATTGTTAATCATTCAGAACACTGTGTAAAAATAACAAAAAACAAAAAGTGAATGCGAAAGTGCATAAATACTTATTTTACGTGTTTGATGTGTGTGGTGGGGCGTGGTCTGCAGTGCCGCTACAGGGGAGGTGGACCCACCTGAGCGGCATCTGCAATCACGCCTCTCGGGCGTAGACTGTGCTCTCTCGGCTGTTTTTTGGGTGTGTGTTGGGCTGTGAGTTGAAAAAGCTACAGCCGGCTGTGTGGGTAAACCAACCATGTGTGAAAAGTGGTCCATAACGTAATGCTTCAAAGCGTGTTCATGCAAACATTGTCGGGTCTGCCGTGGTACAATGGGACTTCTGCTCATGAACCTGTGTGCACAGCGTCTGCAAATCGGTGCTGTACGAAGTAACTTCATCTTTACACAAAACTGTAAGCTGTCATCTGTGAAGCGTGAGCGGTGTTTGTTTTTACCATAGTTCATGGTGGAGAATGGGTGCTCTTCTGAGTTTTGCCCTAAGCAGCCGTATGAATGGCAAACTACACTGATTAGCAGCGGCATAGGCACACTTAAAATTTCTTCTGAAATTTTCGCTTTCTAGTTTGTTTTTGGAATCCATAGCTACGGGAGCTAAAGATGACCTATGTGTTTCCACATCTTTGCTAGCCATTGCTATTGAGGTTCAGCAAATTAAGAGGATCATTTTTATATTTATCAAGTTTTTTTGTCAAAGCCAAAGGAAGACACTCAAGTAGGTCTAAAGAGCCACAGTTTGAAGGCTTGTGAATTAGGATCAGAGTTAAGGCAGATGTTCAACTGTGACAACTTAGACCTCTAGGGGCTAAAAAATGACTACTGTGGTGATTTATTAAAAAAGCACAGTATGAGTTTTTGCTCATAGTTTTTGAAGGGACTCTTTGCACTGCAGGTACTTCAGAGTCAGCTTTCTATTTTGAAACTCCCTCTCAATCCCTGTTTAATACTGTATTCCTTTTTGAACAAAAAAACTGTACATGACTAATATTTGTACTGTTATGTAAATCTTGTATGTTCAGTTTAAAGATTCAAGACAAAAACAATTCAACAATTGATGTCATGTGAGCCCTTTGAGGCACTGTTTGTTTAATTTATCCCACAGAGCTTTGAGAACCAGTGGAATACATAATTGAGGAGCTTTGAGAACCTCGGCATCAGGCATGTCCAAGTCAAAGTTCAGGTAATGATCTAGTGATGCAGCAATGCTTGGTCGACAGGAACCAAGATGGAGGATGTTGCCGTGATGACAGGCTCCACAACGGGTGGCGTTGTCAGAGGCGCAGAGGGCGCAGGAGGTGGTGGAAGTCCCTACAACACAGGGGATGACTCCTTGGCAGGTTGGCTGCTCCATGGGGCAGCTACAGCTCATCACCTCCTCAGAGAAGGAGCCCAGGATTCCATGCTCATTGCAGTAGAGCAGAGACTGAGCCCTGGTCAGCCAAAACCCAACAGGCCTGCAGGGGGCAAAGAGAAGATACACTAATGCAGTTATCTATACATCACAGCAACATGTTTGGTAAATACTGAAGTAATGTTGTGGTCATTGTGTCCTATAATAACACCTTTCACACAGACTGGGGTAGATCTGTGGAATGAAACCAACAACAACAGTTAAAAACAGTTACACCCCCCCTCCCAGAAAGACTTAAAATACATAAGACAATCATTTAAATTTTGGGGACTCAACCTTTCAGTGTTGACTCACTTAAAGGTCATTCCTTCCTAAACCAATGTGGATCTTCTGCTTGACTACCTCTGATTTGCCGAAAAATGTTATAATTTTTTGGGCTATACATATAATGATTCCTTTTAAAATTTTAATTTCACATGCAAAATAATTTTCAAGTTATATTTTTTTTGTAAAATGATATGTCGACCAATTCCAAGCATGTATTTTTTGCACTTTGAAATCCAAGGCAAAGTCCAAACATGGAGATGCATGCATCTCAAAAATGATTAAAGATAAAAGCCTGACATTTTCTCTGGACTTTCTTACATAAAAATGAATTACAATCTGTCCCCAGTGTATTGGATATATTGGATAAGAATATTAAAACAAAACAAAAATAATAATCATAAAGCCACCCTGCAAAGTCCCACATTTGACCACACACTAATAAAAAAATTGGGGTTGGAGTTTTGGATTAGGGTCTTGTAAAGGACTAGCAGCAGTGCTGTGTGAGCTCAGCAACTTGCCCTTGCAAAAAATGTACATCAGTATTTGTTATATTAAATTATAAATTTGCAGGGAGACTGCAAGTTAGTTGCACACAGTCACAATAAGTTTAGTTGCACTATGGTTCAGATCCACAGTTTTCTCTAGTGTCAAAGACTCCTCACTATCTACTTGACCCACTCTAGAAAGCTAACCTGAGTCCTAGTTGAACCATTTAGGGCAGTTTACTAGAGGTTTTTCAAATTCCACATTTAACACTGAAATTACTGGCTAATTCAGGTGATGTTTTTCCCCATCTTGAATTTAGTGTGTTGTTTGTGTTCATTGTCATCTATTAATGTGTGTATTTTTTCCATGTAGTGAGTATTAGAGAATTTTAGTTAACAAATGTGAGTGCTAACATTTTAAGTTCAGTGCTTCAGCTGTTTATTTGTTCAATAAACACAGCTGTTTATTGGGGTCACTAACCTTTACAGACTATTTTCTCCTCGAGTCTATTTTAAAACTTTTCTAATAGGCCATTAGAAGGCGCTTTATTACAGTTTATCGAGCTTTGCTACTCAGAAGCTATTTTTAAACAAAAAACAGAGCCATATTTCAACAGTTATTTGGAAACATTATCTACAGTACAATGAGTTTAACTTTCAGTGCTCAGGATCAATAATAAATCTGATTTTTAAAACATGCTCAAAAGTTTTTCTTACCTTGAACCAAAATAAAGTTTAACAACATCTTGCCCTGCAAGTTTTACTTTACAATACTGTTGTTGTTAAATTCTACCATGGGTAATAGACATATAAAGAGATTCTTTTCTTAGAAGCTAAATAGTGCGTAATGTATCTTCAAACATTCAAATTCTCAAAGCCATTCTGTAATGTCCTTGTATGTGGTCTTCTTATTTACTGTTACTTTATAACAGTAATTAAAAAATAAAATACATTAAAAAAAACCACAAAAGAATTGAAGGCGAGCGGGTAAGAGACAGACCTACAAGTTAAAGTCTGTAAACTGGAGCTCAAGATAGAGAAAAAACAATAAGGAATACTCAGTCACTCACCCAAATTAGCAAGAATAGAACAGTGTCCTGCTGTATAGTAATAATACTACTACTACTACTACTACTACTAATAATAATAATAATAATAATGATAAAAAATCAAGCAAACACAGGTGAAATCTACTGTAGAACTAAATCTACTGACTGGATGTCAAGAGAAGTAAAAAACCAATGGACAGTGTTGGTTAATAGTACGTCAGTGGCAATATCTTTGTTTCGTTGTAGCTCTAAATAGTCATGCCCTTTGCTCGCACTGAAGAGATTTTCAACAAGTGAAAAATGAATCCATAGTTTGCTCCATCTTCTTAATACATAAGATTATACTATAATGACTTGACACCTTTTTGTAGAAGGGTGGGTGTTCGGTGTGCCTGCAGTACGGATGGAAATGGAAGCATA
The DNA here is from genome assembly GCF_013358895.1 of Oreochromis aureus. Classification (NCBI taxonomy): domain Eukaryota; kingdom Metazoa; phylum Chordata; class Actinopteri; order Cichliformes; family Cichlidae; genus Oreochromis; species Oreochromis aureus. The sequence continues at coordinate 4,277,971 of NC_052959.1, forward strand.
CATAAATTACCATCCACTTTGGTGCAGTAACAGTAACAACAAGTTTGGACTGAAAATTGGCTCTGCTGAGATTCTATCCCCAGGCTAAGCTTGGGAAATAACACAAAAAATTGCCCAAATGCTTCAGCAATTCCTCCCCCTCAGGCCTGTGTAAATAGACAAAAATGAATGATGATAAAACAAATGGATTTGTGCAGAAGAAAACAGGAAGCTTTTTCAGCTGTAGCAGCAACCATTAACTTGTTGCCGGCGCAAATGGGGTTACAACTGAGTGACAGGGTACGATAGAGAGAGGAAGGAGAGCGAGAGCGAGACAAAGGTAACTGAGGGAGAAAAATAAAGACAAGACTCTACACAGAATGGGCAAAGGGAAGATGGAGTGATTGGTGGAGGGAAAGGACTGTCAGGGAAATTAAAGTCCTCTGTAAACAAGTGCCAAGCTGTCAGTCTGTGAGAGGACTTGATTACAGCATGCCACAGTACCATGTACCTCAGCCTACAAAGGCCCCCACAACCTGTAACTAGACCCCTCTTCTCTTCTCCTCTGTTCTCTTGATCCAGTCAGCACTTCTCTCTTCTCCCTTCTACAATCTCTTACCTACTATATATCCTTCCTATCTCGGTAGTTCACTTCCTTTCTTATCCAGATTCCCTTCGTCCCTTTTCTACATTGACCCTTTGATTTCAAATCCTCTGTGACCTAAGAAAACACCACCAAAAAGAAAAATCCTGCAAAAGCACACAAAAAACAATTGAAGGTAACTTAAACATAACTGAAAGAGAAAAAAATGCAGCAAAACTGTAAAAAAAAAAGAAAAAAGAAAAAAAAAGAAACAGTTGTGTTTTTGGGGAGACAATAGCGTGACGGAAAGCTGTGGAAGTGACATGCTAACAGTGAAGGGCTAATAGCAAAAATGGATCCACAGTATTATATGGATGATGCCATTAAAACACACATTACCTACATCTTTTTTACTCACAACACTGATGAATCCTACGGTTCTTTTGAGCATGTTTCACCTTTACATGTTTTGGTATCTGTCACTTCCACAGCTGGTCCGTGAAATTAATATCGCCCCAAAAACACGTCTGTCGTATTTTGTGAGATTTTTTTCTACTTGTAGTGTGTTTTATTCAACTTCTGTTGTGTTTTTCCCATCTCCACTGTGTTTTGTGTGCTTTTTCAGCATTGTTCTGCTGTTTTCTTAAGTTGCAGTCCATTTGACCTCTCATGGCCACCATACTTTTCATAGGTTGTAGGTTTTTATTAGAATGGGAGGCAGAGCCTTCAGTATTCAGGTCCCTCTTCTGTGGAACCAGCTTCCAGTTTTGGTTTGGGAAACAGACACTATCTCTACTTTTAAGATTAGGCTTAAAACTTTCCTTTTTCTTAAAGCATATAGTTAGGGCTGGATCAGCTGACCCTGAATCTTCCCTTAGTTATGTTGCAATAGGTATATGCTGCTGGGGGATTCCCATGATGCATTGAGTATTTCTTCTTCAGTCACTTTTCTCACTCACTATGTGTTAATAGACCTCTCTGCATTGAATCATACTTGTTATTAATCTCTGGCTCTCTTCCACAGCATGTCTTTTATCTGTCCTCCTTCTCTCACCCCAACCGGTCGCAGCAGATGGCTGTCCCTCCCTGAGCCTGTTTCTGCCGGAGGTTTCTTCCTGTTAAAAGGGAGTTTTTCCGTCCCGCTGTCGCCAAAGTGCTTGTTCTAGGAGGTCACATGATTGTTGGGTTTTTCCTATGTATTATTGTAGGGTCTACATTACAACATAAAGCCCCATCTTATCTTAATGACCTTGTAGTACCATATCACCCTATTAGAGCACTTCGCGCTCACACTGCAGGCCTACTTGTTGTTCCTAGAGTATTTAAAAGTAGAATGGGAGGGAGAGCCTTCAGTTTTCAGGCCCTCTTCTGTGGAACCAGCTTCCAGCTTGGATTCGGGAGACAGACACTATCTCTACTTTCAAGATTAGGCTTAAAACTTTCCTTTTGCTAAAGCATATAGTTAGGGCTGGACCAGGTGACCCTGAATCCTCCCTTAGTTATGCTGCAACAGACGAGGCTGCCGGGATTCCCATGATGCATTGAGTTTTTCCTTCCAGTCACATTTCTCACTCACTATGTGTTAATAGACCTCTCTGCATCGAATCATATCTGTTATTAATCTCTGTCTCTCTTCCACAGCATGTCTTTATCCTGTTTTCCTTCTTTCACCCCAACCGGTTGCAGCAGATGGCCCCGCCCCTCCCTGAGCCTGGTTCTGCCGGAGGTTTCTTCCTGTTAAAAGGGAGTTTTTCCTTCCCACTGTCGCCAAAGTGCTTGCTCATAGGGGGTCATATGATTGTTGGGTTTTTCTCTGTATTTATTATTGTGCTATCTACCGTACAATATAAAGCGCCTTGAGGCGACTTTTGTTGTGATTTGGCGCTATATAAATAAAATCGAATTGAATTGAATTGAAAAGCGCATTGAGGCAATTTGGCGTTGTTTAAATAAAATTGAATTGAAAGTCTTTTTTCATTTTTCCCTTAAAAAAAGAAACTGCAACTGAGTGAGGTCAGGTGCAGAATTCACTCAGACTATGGGAGTCAGTTAACTCGTTACATGATTTGAAGAGGTGATTTCAACAAAGGCAGCGCTCTTTTTTGTCCGTCTGTTCAGCGTGTCTGTTCCACTTTACAAACACAAGTTCCCATGTCCCTAGCAATTACATGAATATGAGATCATTCTGGAACTCAGTTGCAGCCTTCAGCGCAAGATTACAGGTCTATGTGTTTATAGTTACTCTAATTTAACCCTTAGATGCACGAGTGATTGGACCCTACACTTTTCCATAAGTGGGTCAAAAATAACCCGTGTGCGTTTATACAACCTTTGTTGTTTTGGTTAAGAATAATCATTTGTACTATATTTCATTCACAAAGAAATGATTTAATGTTTGACGATTAGAAAAAGGAACACACAACAGCAATAGAACAATGTCAAGATCAATTTTGTGTGTGTGAGAGAGTATATGCGTATGTGTGTCCATACAATTCCTCTCTCATGTCTTGCCTTGTCCCCTCACTGTATGAAGTTGTGAAGAACCTTGTCTGCCTTGTCCTATTGTAGAGTCCCGACAATAGTGTCTCCAGGAGACAGTGCGCAAGAGGCACACTGGAGAAACAGTTATCTGTGGTAATGTTGTGTCTACTGCACAACTGCTGGACAATGTTTTCCCTCAGATTCTTCTGAACTTCTTCCCCTGTTTTTCTTCCTGTGGCGACCATTCCACATATTACATGGAGGATGTGACACAATCACTGTCTGAATGCTGAATGTATGTCATCTATTAGTTTTTGCTGTGTAAAATAATCTTCTTAAAGATTGGCACTCTTTGTGGTCCACAAAATATAGATTCCTGACAGTCACAGTTGATAGGATGATTTTTCCTAAGAAATGAATACGGGTATTTTTTGACGCACATATTTAAGTTTGGGGTAGTAATACAAAAACAATTTGGTAATGTATTGTATTTTGTGTTGTAAGTTAAAATTTAAATGACATGATATCAAAAACAAGTGGATTTGACAAATACCTGGAAGATGAAATGAATAAAAAAGTTTGAAAAGCTGAAATTTGAAAATCCTAGGTAACTTCCTTCCTGAGTTATTACAGTCACAAGATTTTCAGAAAACCTGACTGCTGACCTTAATCACTGACGTTCAAACTCTTCTGAGGTATTTAACAGACACGCTTATGGTATCAATCTGAAAATCCTATGTGACTTTCTGATCTCAACCTTGAAGTGACCTTGAGGTCAAGGTGAGTTTTGAACTTGTCCGATTTTTAGTAGATATACTTATAGGTTATCAAAGATCTACATCTCCTCATTTTCAAGTTCATAAGGTTGGGTGTTCACGCGCCCACCTGGCTCCCTGACAGTAATACCCCATCCTCCTTTTATGCCTGAGGGGTAAAGAGGAAAAACAAAATGGAGCAGTAGACAAAATTTTGTTGATCCATCCATCTACCATGAGCTAGCTATCTTGACACACACACACACACAAGCCCGTTCAGCTATCTTAGTGAGGACCTTCATTGACATAATGGTTTCCCTAGCCCCTTACCCTAACCCTAACCATTAAAAATGAATGCCTAACCCTAAGCTTTACCCTAAACCTAACCATAACCTAATTGTAACCCTGACACTAAAACCACATTTTGAGCCTCAAAAAGGCCTTCAAATTTGTGAGGACCGGTGTGTGTCCTCACAAGTGACTGTTGGTTCTCACAAGTATAGTAGAATGCAGATTTCGGTCCTCACAAAGATAGCTAGACAGGAACACACACATATATAAACACAAAATAAGATGTGTTACATCCATCCTGTCTTGTATCTTGGTAGTGGTGTATTGGTGTGGTGTATTTTCTTTGCAGATTCTGGGCCTTTTAGTACCAGCTGAGCATCATTTAAATGCAGCATCATACCTGAGTATTGTTGCTGACTGTGTCCATCCCTTTATGACCACAGTATGCCCATTTTATGATGGCTGCTTCCAACAGAATCACACGCCATGTCACAATGCTCAAATCACCTGAAACTGGTTCCTTGAACATGACAGTGAGTTCACTGTCCTCAAATGGCCTCCACGGTCAGAGCATCTCAATTCAACAGAGCACCTTTTCTCCATTGGCAATTTGCATTTGGATACGTAGCTGACAAATCTGTAGCAACTGTGTGATGCTGTTATCTCAAAATGGACTAAAATCACTGAGGAATGTTTTTGCTAAATCGATGCCATTGAGAATTAAGACAATTTGAAGGCAAACAGGGTTCCAACCTGGTACTAGCAAGGCAAATGTAATAAATCGGCCAGTCAAATAGCCCAAGAGTTTTAAACGTGAGAGAAATTGTAATGCATAACCTACAACAGAGACAACCCAAGGCCGAAACCAATGTAATTCCAGTGCGATCAACAAATGTTTTATAAAGGGGTATGTGTGCACTCCTTTGAGGTGGGCTGTTAAAGAGCCCATAGCTGCAAACACAGCAGCCAGATAAAATACCGGTAATGGTTTGTTCTCTGTCAGTGTGTCCCGGTGGGCTACCTTGGTTGGGGGAGACTGATGCGGGGCTGTTTGGGGCAGCGTTTACTCAGCGTGAACAGTTTCCTGATGATCTTCTGGGCTTTGCTGAGGACAAGGACGGTGCTGGCCTCCAGCTGGGCATAACGTTTTTGGAGGGATAAGTCGGCTGACCAGAGCTTGGCTATCATGGACACATTCAGGAAGCGATCAGTGGGCAATCGCTTTAGGAAGGCTTTGAATTCATCTGCAGGGAATTCAGCAGAGACAGAGAGAAGGAGAAAACAAAGAAGTTAGTCTCAGGTAATTTATCACAATACAGTTTTTGAGCAGTGAAAGCCTATTCATCACATTCTATTTTACCCCTGCTAGCATGCAGGAAAATGACAGAGAAGCTGGGGAGTTTTACATGTCATTAGAATTTTAAAAAAGCTGTTATGTTATAATGAATCACAATTACAAAGCAAATACCTGCGCTTTAAACTGCAATTATACTCATTCAGTTCTCCATTAGAATCCCATCTTATTCACTGTAGCATCATTGTCATTAAGCAACACTATTTATGTGACGATTTACCATATGGCATCACATACAGATGGCCATCTTTAAAAGCCCAAACAAGTTAAGAGAGCATCAATAATCACAAGCTGAACAAACTACTAAAAGCACGTGGTAATGAGGAGAAAGTTGTCTTCTGTCATTGTTTGTTGTGTTACTTATGTATTTATTTATTAATACACTTTCATGAAGTATGGAGACGTGTGCTATATTTATGTCACTTTGTTCAAAGTAGTATTTTTGTTCCCACGGAATAGAAAAGCTCGACAGAATTTTAAGCCCCTGCCATATTCAAATTTGTGTCATCTGACATATGAGAAGTTGTTCTTTAACTGTATTTTCAGGAGAAAGTGCTTTTGATCATCTTTTTTTAGTTTCTTTGCAATAAGCACCACTACCATATTGCCTCGCTGGTCTTGCGGTATCTGATTTAAAACTCTTTAACAATAGGCTAAGTATCTTTGAGAAGGGAGTTTTGTGACAAATGACACACACAATGATGTCTGCTGACATTTTCTTTTTTCTGTGGCTACTCGTCCCACCTTGTTCACCGAGTATGTGATCCTTTAACCTCCTCACTAATTTCTTTATCATCATTGCTATCGTTTAGAGCCTTTAATGGATTATTGTATAATGTTTTCCACCATCTGGTAAAAATCAGTCATGGTCCTGAGTCATCGACCAAGTTTTTGAGTTAGTATTATGATTGTTTAATTTGGATTTTTGGAGATGATTTATGTTCTACTCTGTTTTGAGTATGTTATTATCACTCTATGATTGTGAGTTTACCTTTGCTTTTAGTCCCTGGTTCCTCATGATGTCAGTCAGCCAGTTGTCCTGTTACTGTTTAGTTTTGTATTTTGCCCTTTGTTTTTTTTTGTCCCCATTTTTACCCGCATTAAAGATGTGATTTTGAGTTCATCTCCATTTTGCCGAGTCCTAAATTCTGGGGGCTTCACTGTATTTCCCATACATCATATCATTGTTGATAAATATGAATAATCTGTGACACAAAAACTTCCACTCTCAAACATCAAGAGCAAGTTGCTTCAGGCACACTTGTGAACTATGCATTTCAAATTTTTCATGCGTGACAAACAAAACCCACTCATGCAAACTCACTTAATGAAATAGGAGTGTTACCCAAGCTTGTTGATTTACACATTTAAACAACATTCTGCACAGTGCAGCATACTGTCACTACACTACATTTTAACATATATAGATACAAACACTGAAAGATTTATTTCTGTTCAAAGGTAGGATTCGCAAGTTCATTTAAGTAAGGTGACCGATCATTAACATTCAATAACATCACATAGCTTTCCAGTCATACCAGACAATGACAAGATTTATTTCTATATTTTTTTATTGCCCACAAGTAAGCATGTCCTCTATAAAATAAAATATAATGTTGATTTTATTTAAGAAACTACATATTGGAGATTTAAAGTCATCATTCTCAGTTTCTGGCTTATATCTGTAGAAACTTGTAGATGATGGTAAACTGGAAAAAATGACAAGTTTAACATAACTTTGAATGGTCAAAATTTCAAAATACATTTACATGGATTGTATCTAAGCTTGAGCTGTAATGCAAATGAGAAGTCTGCATCTTAAGTAACATTCCTGAGCTATAATTTAGGAAAATGTGCTTGGCTCAACTGCCCCTTATGCTATTGCGAATAAAATTTTAGAAACAGATGGGGACCTTACTCAAACAGCACCTACTTTGTTGTACTAGACGCAGCTGCTACCCAAGCCAATATGTGATGAGAAATCCTGTGTGTACTGTATGTATGGGTGTCTCTGTGTGCACGTGTGTGTCTGTGTGAATCTCAAACACTGAAAAAATGGGAACACTTGGAGAAAATTACAGTGAGAATAACATCGGTGCAGAAGACACAGTTCGTACCCTCTGCTGGGTTTGCCAAGAACGTTCCGGTGCTGAGCTCACTTTAGTTCCATTATGAACCAGTGGGCAAATATTATGCCAGTATGAAGCCTCTGGGAAACTTGAACCTATTATTTCTTTTTTTTTCCCTCGCAAAGCCAGCTAAGTGAGACCTTCTTGGATTGTTCTGGGTCTGCTGGAGAATCATATTCCCATGTGCTGCTGTTGGCAACGAGACAGCACAGAAATCTCCAGCCAAGCTGACCTGAGCTGAGCCCAACTGACGAGATTCAAGCCTATTACAGTGTTCAGTGATCCCAGATGACATGATGGTCTGTCTCTTTCTTTGTGTGTGTCTGTCTCATTCTCTTGGTGTGATCTTCCTCTTCTGGACTAGCGAGTCAAGACTGTCTTATTCTTGCGTTTGAGTTTTCTGTCTCTGCGTTTTTTTCCCTGTCTGTCTCATTTTTAAATCTTCTCTTACTCCCAGGTCCCTCGTCTTTTTTTTTGTATCTTTCTCTTTCTATGCTGACATGAAGATGAACTAGTCAAAAACGTTCTTGTTGCTCTGGCTTGTGGCTGCTTTCTTCAGCTGGTCTTTATTTATAGTGTCTTTCATTTCATATAGATTTATCTGACCACTCTGATCGGCCCTTGAGTGATTTGGTGAAAGACTGCTGACCCATAAGGAAGACAGAGTCAAGAAACTTTGGTCTAATTTGCAGGTATATTTTTCTTATATTCTGGATTCTTGTTAATGCAGGCATTAATTTCACAGTACGAATTTGTGGGATTTAAATTTTCACACCAACCTCGATTTTTCAGAGCCAAAAAAACCAGATCTCACCAACGAGACCACTGAGGTTGGTAGCAAATGCAATGTAGATAGAAGTACTCAATATACAGTTGTTGTACAGTTGTACAATGTTTTTCTCAGACAAACAGCTAGATGCTGCTAGATGCGGGTCAGTCGGATCTCTGAAATTGTTTCTGCTTCCTCAGATGTGGTCCCAGCTTTGCCAACAAGAGCTGAAACTGCCCCACTGACATCCTGAAATATGCATGAAAATATATACGACTGTTAGCCTGAGTTACTGCTGTGCGATAGATTCAAATATGGCTGCCAAAATGGCACATTAATGATGGCTTGCCCTCATTAGAGTGCCCATGTGAATTCTGTTTCAAAGTTTTTTTTTCCTTTCAAGTTTAAATCAATGCATTCCTACACCTCAGCCCACTTTTGTTCCCTCTGTCCTGCATTTTTTCCCTCTCCTCCTTTTTGCCTTCAGTCAGTTCTTAAGTCACATGCAGTGCCTCATATACATTCATCTTTAATATTCACCCACCCAGCCACCTCCTTATTTATATATTTTTTTTCTATTTTCAAACCCTTTGTCTTCCTCTCAATTTGCTTTCAACACTATCGTCTCTCTCTCTCTCTCTCTCTCTCTCTCCCTCCACGTCCTCCCCGTGGTAATCATTAGCGCTGCCATCATGCTGAAGGAATTTGTCAGTCTGTTTTCCTCCCTTTTCCTGACATTTATGACTCCATGTCCCAAATTTATGGATAATTTGGCTCACTCAAAATCTATCAGATAAAGGGGCCGGCGGGAGGGGGGTTATTTTCCATAATGGGTGACCGTGCTGCCCCAAAAATCTCAATCTCTGGGCTGAGTTAGTGATTCATGCCACCATTGAGCAGAGCCGACAGCTAAGTGACTTGCTGGCTGAGGACTGTTCATCCACCTCACTACAAGGACAGGAGGTATTGAAAAGAGAGAGCCTCAAAAGTTCTTAACAAAGTAGTCTAGAATTCAACCAAACAGAAAGTGTTCATTGGTTCTTGCACTTTATATTTTTATTCATGGACAATGAGGGATATAACTTGATCTGATTTTTTTTTTCAATTCTTGCGTGTTTGCTGGCATTTCAGCAAATAAACAAGACATCACAATAGCAGCTAAAAGCATTCCTAGGTAAACATCAGCATGTTAGCATTGTTGCTTTGAATGGGTTAGTCTTCAGCTCACTAAACAGCTAGCATGACTGTATTCTAAAATAAAATACTGCCAGTGTGAATTTGACCCTGCAGTGCCACATTGGGCTTTGATCTAGTCCAATAATGTAATTGGTTGTGCTCTTTGTCTTATTGTTTTACCCCATGTAATATTCAGGAAGGACATTCAGCTGGTGGGGCGATATAGCCTTCATTTTGGAACATTTCCTTAAGCTAATAGGACAAGCATCAATCAACACTTATTTAATTCTACAAATAAATATTCAAAATAGACAAGTATCCTTTTAATATGGATAAAAAGGTTTAGATAACTATACATAAAGACCGATGTCATCTTTGCAAGTCCATATTAGTTGATGCGGCGATGCTCTGTATAATTAATATATCTCATTTAGTAATCCTTGCACAAACTCATTGTTGAATTTTATCTGTCATAGCTGGAATTTGAATTGATGGGTTTACAACTGCCAGTCACATATAGGATTGAACACTCGTTTGTCTTTTTTTCCTGTGCCATGCCCCTGTCAGTCACATCTTAGTGAAAAGCCTCTCATTAAATCCCTCCCGATTTCTTGCAACAACAACTTCAATAATCATCCGTCTTCCTCTGTGCTTTTAATTCAATTGCAAACATGACAGACAATAAGGTTGGAGTTGGGATGTCTTCAGGCGGATGTGGCAGTGCCACTTTCTCGCTGTCTTTCACTCTGCAGCGATGCAGGCTGGAAGAGACAGAGCGGAAAACAGAAGGTCCAGAGCTGTCAAGAAAGCTGCTATCTCCATCACTTCAAAGTGTCTGTAACACATTAAAGGCGCCATCCATCATACATTGCTGACACTGCTGCTCACATAATAGTTAGCAGCAAGTATTTTATGTTCTTCAGTCTCTATAGAACCTCTATATTAAAAACTAGATGGAATAGTTTTTGAAACAAGTTCGGTCACTGCTCAGTAAATTGATTGATCTCTTGGAACAATGCCTCAACACTTTTATTTAACCAGAACATATATTCTCAAAGTGAATGTGAGAGTACTGATTATAAATACACTCTACAGTAACGGAAAATATAGCAACGAAATTCTCTTGCTCCTAACATTTAGCATTAACTTCTAGAACACCCCCAAAAGAAAGTTTTCAGGGTGGATAAATCAGATTTTTAGTATCACAACAAGCCATTGTGATATGGCCTATTGTTTTTAGATTCATTTTGTAGCCTCAGTGTAACTACGTCGTTTTATTAGAGCCAGAAATTACCATATCTGGAGAAGAGGATTATGTGTCTCTGCTTTCCCCTCACTCCCAACTGGTCATGACAGATGGCTAACACTCTCTGGGCCTGGTTCTGCCACAGTTCTTCCTCCCCAAGCCAAGGTATCGCTCAGAAGCTTTGTCTGATTACTGGAGTTCTCTGTCTAATATTGTAGGCTCCTCAACTTATAATACAAAGTGCCTTCAGATAACTCTGGTTTTGAACTGGAGGTATGTCAGTAAAACTGAATTGAATTGAACGTGGATGGCACCATTGCCTGATAGCAAAAGGTTCCAGGGTTCGAATCCACCTTTCTGTGTGGGGTGTGCATGTTCTCTATGTTCTATCCAGGCTTGTTTGTGTTCTTTGTGGGTACTCTAGCTTCCTCCCACATTCCACAGATATGCATGGATTAAGTGACAATGGCTGGCGTGAATGTGAATGGTTGTCTGTCTTTTTGTGTTAGCCCTGATGATCTGTTCAGGGTGTACCCCATCTTTGACAGCTGGGAAGGACTCTAGGTCCCAATGCGACCCTGAATTAGATAAGTGGAAGAAAACTGATGGATAGATGGATCGATGGATGGATAATTTGAAAATGCCAATTAAACTTAATTAACAAGTTAAGAAATTAAGGCCTGCCAAACATCTGACATGTCAACCAAAGTGCCATCTAATTTTAAACCTTGACAAGATCCAAAGGAGAAAAAAACAATCTGTTCCTGTTATTATTCCTGAAGAGCAGATTTGTTTTTATACCTGGTTTTAAGCATATAAATTCCATTCCAAAGTTCCACATGGGAGTCTGTGGGCATTGACATGCTTTTAAAGGCAGCCTCAAGAAGCCATTAGAGGAACAGGGGCGGATCTAGAAGGGTGGCATGGGGTGGCAAGTGCCACCCTAAAATGATCCCTTGCCACCCCAAGTGCCACCCCAGTTTTGCATATGACAGTGTTGTTTATTAAAATAAGATAGCATTAACACTTTGAGCGTAGTTACAGTAAACAGTGAATATAAATGCTAAAACTGAATATATTGCACCATTAACAAATGGTTCAGCCCATAGTGTGGACCGGCTTTTTTCTTGTTTTCAGTAGCAACCGATGCCTATGATTGTGCCAGAGCACATTCTGAATAACACCATGGGAATTTCAGATTTCACACAGGTGGTTGGTTGTTACACTCTGGAAATGGAATGAAGGTGAGTGTTATTAACCCTCTGGGGTCCATGGACACGCTACACCTCCAAATCACATGACTGATTTAAGCTGACACAGCAACAAGGTGCAGCCACGCTGAGTCTCTATTTCAGCCCATATTGAAAGTTTGGACTTCAAAGTATACCCCATTTTTAAATTTTAATCACAGGCCAGTAAATCCGGAGTTATGATTAAAAAAATATATACGCCATGCATTTTTCTAAATACTGTCGTCACGTTTTTGTGTGTGTGTGTGTGTGTGGGGGGGGGGGTTAAGCGTTTTCTAAGGACAGCGCGAAAACAGTAAAGAAAGAAAAAAAAAGCCACCTCTTTCCTATCGGTGGAAAAATGTCAACCAATTTTTTAAAAAGTCAACTCGTGGGATTTGGTTGTTTATGAATAGGGCAAAGTTTTGGGTAGTGGTGGGTGGATCGATCCAAATATCGATAGTATCGATACCAAGTCGGCATCGGTATTGGATCGATACTAGCCTAGTGAGATCGATTCTTTACTTTGAGTTCTGCTCGTTTGCAATGCTGTGCTTTCAGCAAAGAGGAAACAGCCATGTCGTTGGACTCACTGCTGTCAGCGAAGAGCAGGCACACTTTGCTCCCCCTCCCCCCCTCTTGTGTTTCGGTGTCGCGCTGTCACTTGACGTGACTTAGAAACTTTGGGGGTTGTTAAGTTGTTTACATATTAATTATATTTTTACCAGTTGTTTTTGTTGTTGAGAATTTTAATTGTAATTTTTGTATTATAGTTCCTCAACAGTATTTGTTTTAATTTGTTTACTGGTTTGCGTGCACTTAAGACCTTTCAAAAAAAAGAAAATAAGATCGCCACCACGGCAGACCCGATGACATTTTCATGCTTCGCAGCATCATTTATTCTTACAATAATCACACGGTTGCTGTAACAGTGCATTCAACTCCTGCAGCTCTTCCGCTGCCAGCCGTACACATCACTACTAGGATTTTAAGTTTTTTGTGTGATTTCAGATCAGTTGTGTTAATACAGTATATCAATGAAAAAACAACTAAATTCAGACACGTGAGGTTGAAAAGAATGATACCAAGCAAGGCAAGGGGAAAAAAATAAAATGAAACAATTTTATTTGTTTGTAAAATCAAAAGGACTCAAAAATGGCCAGTTATATTTTGGATCTTAGAGGGTTAATCCAACAAATCATAAAAAATTAGGTTTAAATTTTTGTTTATGACAGTGCAGATTTCTGACATTTTGTGTAATTTAAGCTGTAACAATGTGATTGTTTTCTAACAAAAAACAGTGTGAAACTTAAGTTAGACTTGTGTTTGTAAATGAACCGCCCCATGTTATGTAACTTTCTGGATTTTATACTTATTGGGCTACATGTTTATTTATTATACAGGCTATACAGTACATAGAATCAAAACTCACATGTTTTATGTAACTAAAGTGTGTAATTATGTGGGCTACAGACAATAATCAAGTTGTAGACTATATTTACATAAAAACGTGTATACTTACTGCATTTGAATCATTTTAACCATATGTAACCACCTGCATATGTGTTTGAAAAAATAAAAGGCTTTGATTTTGCCACCCCATTTGATTTCTTTGCCACCCTCTTGCCACCCTAAAAAAATTTCTCTAGATCCGCCCCTGTAGAGGAACTGGATTTTTTGGAATTTCCATGTTGGCTTGATTTTTGGCCCTTGAAGTTGCCACTTCTAAAAAGATAATACCTCATTTAACTTCTCATAATCTGATACTTTTCCAATAGCAATAAAAAGAATTTACTGTTGCACATTTGTATCTTTAAATGCTGTCAAAAAGGGATCAGGTAGAGAGAAACAGAGCAGAAAATTGGTCTCAGAGAGTGATTCATTATGATACACTCTAATTACATTTCTTCTTAATAAAGTAAGCCTTTTGTTTTCAGATTAGCTCGTAATCCCCCGAAGGCTTGCAGTTTTTCCAGACACATCTTCCATAATTAGTTGAAAATCCTTCAAGAGGACAAGAGCACGCTCTGTACTTTACTTAAGCTGAAGTCATAAATTCATAACCAACTATACATGGAACTATTAATATTAACACAATCATTAAAGTTGCATTTATCTCTGCAAATAAAAGGAAAGGATTTGCAAGTCTTGCGAAACTTAGTAAAGCTATGTTTTATCACAGTGAATACAAACAGAAACAGAGGTTTTGCTTTGAGAACGTTTTCAGTTAGAGCAAAGTTGTGACTAACTGCTTAGAGATAAAGCTCCTTTCTCTTTTGCTTGAACTTAAATTACATTTTAGTGAGGGAACTTTTCTTCTCCATCAGCGTTACTGACCTGACCAAGATTTTTTTTCATGCATAGATCAAGCGCCGACCTGAATTTCAGCATCATATTTTTAGAGCACCGTGCTCCAAATGGAAAACATGGTCAGTACAATAACACAGAGATAGAGGGAAAGTCAACCTTTCACAGCGCAGCATTCAGTTAATATGCAGAAATGCATTGGTCCTTGTAACCATTTTCAATGTTTTAATTAAAAAAAGATTTTATAATTTCAGTAAATTTGGTGTATGCTTTTTAAACTGAGCTTCAGGAGGATGTCAAGTTCTTTCCAGTCACAAAGCTTTAATTCTAAGTAAAGACACGAGTCATTGGAGGGTTTATTTTCTTCCTGTTTTTTTAAAGTCAGCTGTAGTGAAGTTATTCAATTCATGAATGACTACAACAGTCAATTAGACTATTGCAACATGATGTTTCTTTTTTATTTAATTTTGGTTTTTAGGTCAAATCCAAAACAATGCTAACATTAATACACCCTAAAGCAGATAGATTGATAGACAGTCAGGCTTTCCCACATGAGAAACCGAAGCTTTGTGCCCCAAAAAGCCACAAAAGACAATCAGTTTTCCACTAGCACAATGTCAGCTGAATGAAACTGAAGCTTGTCCCAGTAGAGGCAGCCATGCTATAACACACACAAATCCAAACATATGTGACAGTTTTACACTTAACATCTCAAACACATCCCCTCATGGTCCTTCTCATTCCCATCGTCTGAATGAGAAATGGGAATCATTTCTGTTTGGGAAACCAATATGTGCACAGGCACAACACATCTGGGAAGTAAAGCCATCAGCATGTGTGCTTATTGGACTCTTGTGGGTGATCAAAATGTGGGGAAAAAAGGCTTGAGCATCGCACCTTGAGCCTCTAAGTCATAAAGAAGATCTATCACAGCTAGAAGAACCATTTTCCTTCGTGTTCAAGGTTGGTGAGGAAGCATCCAAATCACTTCTGTGTCCTGATCTATGACACACACACATCATAGAGAGAAGGGGTGAACGCCAGAGAGAATGACACCAGTCATAGCATCTCTGTGGGTTTAAAATACACTTCCAAGTTGATTATGCCTGGTCTTTATAGAGGAATGACTGATTACTATCTAGGTATGGGTACAAATGTGACTTTCTCATGTTTCTCATGTAAAGTAGTGACCAAAAGTCCAATTCACATATACAAGAGATATGTGGTATTGTTGTTTGAGTCCTTCAGAAATGTCACTAGGCATATAATAATGCTGAGTCATTGAAGCTTGATAGGAGAAAACTATAGACAGTGTACTGTATATAAATAGCATCAATCTATCCAGACCGTGAGGCTTATTTTACAATCTTAAATCAATTACAGCTATCTATCAAATAGATTATATTCAGGGTGTGCATCTGTCTAGCTGTCAGACCCTTAACTGCAGTATGTGAAAATCTGCGTGCTGGGGTTGTTCTGAACTGACTACTGAATAAATATATCATCTACCTGCACTAAACAGCCAAATGCAACACACTATATGACAAACTGCAACAAAGTAGTCTCCTGTACAACATATCATGATTCCCAACGGTGTCATAGTCACATAATCAATAATGTTATTTTGTTGAAATAAACTGAAAATTTGAGCTTATGCATAGTTAATAAACCAAGTGGCAACATCCAAGGGTCAAAACTAAAACTGACATGTCAGGAGTGCCAAAAAGTTACTCTAATTACTAGTTGAGGCTGGCTCAAAAGCTAAGTCAGTTTCTCTTACTCCAATGTTTAAAAGCCCAATTTCAGTGCATTAAAAGCTTGGCGCGCACACACACACACACACACACACACACACACACACACACACACACACACACACACACACACACACACACACACACACACACAAATAATTATAATTTTAGACTCTATGAATAGCTACCCCCTTTAAAACAACTGTTTTTCTCTATTTTATGTATTGGCTACTTTGATTGTTTTAACAACCATTAAATAACTTTTATTGTTTTGTTTTGTTTTTTTATTATTGTAATTTTAATATGCTTTTCTGAAACAGATCTCTCTCATAAATGAGACATTGAGTCTCAATGGATCTACCTGTATAGAAAAGTTTTTAAAATGTTTGAACTTTTGCATGAAATTGCAAATTTTTTGTAAAATCAATTTTCAGTCTTTATATTTTTGAATGATTTATGAGTCATTTATTTATATTGTCTAATCTCAACTTTACAAGTTAAGGGAAACATTGAAAATCTTTATAAAACTAATGTTTATTTACATGCAACAATTTCATGTGGCTACGAACACAGAGCATTGGATCTACTTCAAAATATTTTTCATTAATGTACCAATGTTATTAGTTAATTGTTAGAGATGCTAACTGGTACACACTAATGACATTAAAACTAAATGTTCTTTTACTTGTTTAGGTAACAATTATGTGGCAAAAAGCTAACTGGTACATGCTAATGACCTGGTGCTTATTCAGTCATCTTTTCTCCGGTTCTCTTAGCCTCCAGCTGGCATTTGTTAACCAACCTTTTCTCTTAAATATGAAGTTATTGAAGCTCCTCTGAGCTACTGAACTTGCTATGGGTAAATAAGCATTTATCTATGTTGCAGTACATCTAATACACTGCAAAGCTACCAGCATCTCTGGATTCTGCTCCAATAAAACAGCAGCACTGATTGTATAGGTTGCTACTGGTTAAAAGTGCAAACTCATGTTTCAGATTTCATCTCCTTGTTCGGATGGTCTGATAATGCCAGTTCCACTGGAATTATGGCTTTTAAATAATCTATTCATTTTAAATCATTGGATGTCTAGGCCTTCAGACTTAAGATTTCTGTACAAAACATCACGCATTGCTTGTTCTCCTCATTGCACTTTTTCAGTTGCCCCTAGCTGAAACAAGCACACGAGGAGGCCACTGAGCCTTTAACATGGCGGTTTGAAGATGAACTACCTCCCTGACTCCTGCCAAGAGATCAGAAATTGATAATGGATTTAGGGGAACATGAGATGTCAGTCATTTATATCCAGCAAGCTATTCAAGCTATTTTTCCATCTGAGTGGAACACCTCTCAATCGTTTTATTTCTTCTCTTTTTCCACATTTATATATGGATGTCTGACAGAACATATATGCTCTTTTTAACAATGTTCTGCTCCACGCTTCACATGGTTACGCACATTTGGGAGCTGTCCAGGAAACCGTTGCCTCACACAGGTGGCCATCAAGAGCAGTCCAGAAACACCACATTTTTCTACTGAATCGCTCCACTGAAGCAGGTGGAGGTTGCTCAAGGACATTTTAACACTCTAAAGAAAGGGCAAACATTATTGGTGCACTTCCGCTGCCATCCACCATGATTGAGATATTGTCTGAAGATTCGACATTGCAGGGTATTATTTCCTACAGAATGTAAGATGTCGCTGTCGGGAATAAATTGAAGGGTATTTGGATGAAGGATGTAAAGAATCATTGTGAGGCAGTACTTGTTTGTGTGTCAGTGTGCATCAGTGTATGTTACTGGAGGCTGAAAAAATAAATTTTTCCATCTTTATTTTCTCCATTCTTATTTATATGTCGCTACTATTCCTCAAAAGACCCCATGGCATTTGAGACACCTTTTATGTATACAAGGTTGACATCATTGATGCAGTCTTTATAAGAAACCACAAAGTCGCTAGAAGAAGAGCAACTTTGTCAAAAGAATGATTTTCTTTTTACAAGAATAAAATAAAAAACTACAGGGATGATTTTCACAATGCAAATAAAACTCTGCCAGTGCTGTTTTCCACAGGATGAATAAACACACTCATGCATAATTTCTAACTTATTAAAAAGTCATTACTTTTCCAATTGCTCAACTTAGTCAACTCAGTATGCCTCAAAATTTTTGTCAGATAAGATAAGATAAGATAAGGTGACCTTTATTAGTCCCACACATGGGAAATTTGTTTTGTCACAGCAGGAAGTGGACAGTGCAAAAGTTCTGAAGCAAAAATTAGAATACAATAAGAATAAATACAGTACACAACTGTACAGAATACAATAAAATAAAATACTACTTACAGTAGAATAAAATATACAATAGGATAAAAATAGAATACAGATGACTTTCTAATAACTGAAATCTGATCACTCCTACTTTACACAGTGACTGGCATGGTGTATAAAGCTGCACTTGTTTTATTTTTTTAATGTTCACTGTGACTTAAAAAGCCTTAATTACTATTATGTCGATTCATATCGTTTATTGTGACTGAAATACAAAGGATCCAACCGTACACAGAGGTCTTTAAAGCGTCAGGAAAATAGTACGCTAAAGCCAGGAGAACCACAGCAGGCGTTTGCTGAGACAGTCAGTGCACACAGATTAACCCACCAGTAGAGTGACTATTTTACACCAGCAAAGATTTACTAACTTTTGTTAAATTTGAATGGGTTCAAGCTGACTCTCCAGAGTTTATTCTCTCATCTAGCTCACAAAGTAATTTCACAAACTTCACAGCAACAAAGAGCAGAGCTAGTGAAGATAGAGTTTAAATAACTGGGGTTAACCATCCAAAACAACAGACAGTGCACAAGAGAGATGAAGAAAAGACTTCAAGCAGGGTGGAATGGGTGGAGATGAAGTGTCAGGGGTGATCTGTGACAGAAAGATAGCAGCAAGAGTGAAAGGAGAGGTTTACAAGGTGGTAGTGAGACCTGCTATGATGTTTGGTTTGGAGACAGTGGCACTAACAAAAAGACAGGAACTGGGCTGTAAGTAGCAGAGTTGAAGATGTCAAGGTTTTTCTTTAGGAGTGACCAGAATGGACACGATTAGAAATGAGTATTTCAGCAGGACACCTTAGGTTTAGCAGTTTGGAGACAGTAGTTCAGGAGGTAGCGCAGGTCATCTGCTAATGGGAAGGTTGGTGGGGTGCAATCCTTGGCTGCTCCAGTCTGCATGCCAAATATCCTTGTGCAAGGTACTAACCCCACGTTGCTCTCTGATGCATCTGAGTTGAATGTATGTGAAAGTTAGATAGAAAGCACATATGTAGAAAAAGCACAGCAAAACCAACGCTTGTGTGCTATATAAGAACCAGTCCATTTATCATTTACAAAGTTAGAGAGGCAAAGCTAAGATAGTTTGGGCGTGTGCAGAGGATAGAGGATATTCTATCTAATTAACTTCGATCAAACTAGCGATCAAACTGGTAGTTTCTCTTTGCCAGCATAAAAATGATTTGTTTGAAAGCACTGATTGGACTGGCCAATACTCAAAACAATAAAGAAGTCCAAGTCCAATGTAAACCTCAGAAGCAGAATTTGCATTTGTGCTTTTAAACAAGCTGGGAAGGTGTTTTGAATAACTGCAGAGTCCAGCATCGGTGCAGTTGTGCTGAAAGACTATTCCATAATTTGACTCTAGCGACAAAAACATAAAAGATTTACATTATTCTTGTTTCTGCTTTACAAAGTTTCACATTAAATGTTCCCCACTTTATTAAAGCCCACCTCTTTATCAGAGAGCACTTTTTCTATATATTGGTAACAGTTTTGGATTAAATTATTACTTCTGACAAATACAAACCATGTGTGCTTCCTGTTCCCATTTCCTTGTTTTTGTTTGCTCTTTAATGTTCTTTATGGAGATGATTGCTTTTTCAGTCTGCTCTCACCAGCTAATGATATATATTCAATCAGGCATACGACTATGATAATCAGTTATCATGTTTATAGCAAGCATCCTGCATGACAGAATTACAGTTCTGTTTTCCCCAAGCGATTGTGACCAGTTCTCACTTTACTTACATTTCAATTGCAAGCAGGTACTGTATATTGGAGAAACACACACACACACGCACGTTTTCATATCTTAGTGAGGAAGTCTCATTGACATGATGCTCTCCCTAGCCGCTTACCCTAACCCTAATCATCAAAAATGAATGCCTAATCCTAACCCGCAGCCTAACTCTGACACTAAAACCACATTTTGAGCCTCAAAAGTGCCTTCAAACTCGTGTAAGTTACTGTTTGTCCCCACAAGTATAGTAGCATACCAATTTTCTGTCCTCACAAAGATGTCTAAGCATGTACACACACACACACACATTAAGTTATTTTTTTGTGTAAATCTATCTTTTTCCACTTGTGAGCAGAGGAGAACGCCAGTTTTATTAATAAAATTATTAAATGCAGCGTAGATGGATGATGCCAAACCTTTGCTTAACCAGTGTAAGGCAGTACTTAACATGCAGAGCTCATAGATTAAAGGCAAGCCATTGTGTGGTGTGATGGGTGTGCCTAATAAGAGGGCATTAACCTTGAATACTCCCAAGGTCTCAAATAGCAAAAGGAACCCAGATGGTTCTGAGCTTCATTTGTTTGTAGACAGATGGGTTTTAACGGGGCATCCGCTCAAGCTGCAAATGATCTAGTTATGGAGGCACTATGTTTATGTTTTTTAAACCTTTGGCATTACCGGAGTTCTTTTATGTGTGAATGTTATGAATCAAAATGTGAAAGTTTGCTATGCATGAAGAACAAAGGCATACAATTTGAGATCATTTCTATTCAGCTAGTCTACATGTTTGATTTGGCTGTCAAATTCCAACTTTAGTCTGAAAAGTTACTTGTTCACAATGTACTTAGTGTAATTTGAAATGACATCAGCAGTCCCCAAACTTTTCTCCTACAGCCAACATTATATTTTCAATTTATGCAGAACTTTGGTTGATGAGAATATAATATATCAGTTAAATGATATATATGATGAAGTCTTAAAGGCAAGACTTAGTATAGAGGTCCTTAGTACTAAATCAAGGGGTTTATCTGTTAAGTTGTGTTTTAATATGTAATAATCTTTTCATATAAAATTATGTTCTTATACACTTCTGAGTCTCTGAAAGTGGGGCACTGTGTATAAAATGGCTGTAATTCCTGAACGGTTCATTAAATATTTTTGTCAACCCCCTTGAATTAAAGATAAATGTCTGCACTTCAAGCACATCTTGACTGTTTGAATTAAATGACTGTGGTGGTGTACAGGGCCAAATTACAAAAATGGCATCATTGTCCAAAAACATTTTGACTGAAATATATAATGCCATTGTGCCAGATGCTGTCTGCATCTTACTATTAGACACGAGGTGTCATTTGGCAGTAGTTCTTGATGTTTCAGTGGTTGCCACACTGGCAGCCAAGAGATAACGACCCTGTTTTAGAGACCTACCGAGCCCATTTGTGCCATATATCAGAAACAGAGCAGACTAATAATATCAGAAAAATGCAAAGAGGTTAAAGACCTCATCTAGGCTAACATTTAGGTAGGAAAAGGTACGAGAGCTGTTAATATTATCAATACAATCACATGCTCATTAAGGCTGGGGTAGATCTGGATATAGTCAAAACTATTAGATTAATGTTGTTTTAGGTTATATAAAAGAGCTTTTTCTTTCAGCTGCAGTTCTTACAGTGTTAAATGGTCACCATATAAAGGCCTAGAACAATGGAAACCCTCCACTGAGAATCTGTTGACTCTCAATGGTGCTTGTCTGGGAAACTTTGAGGTTAGACTGTCTCTAAAAACTAGCGACCTTCTTTCTATCCATACATGAGAGATCTTATAGAAATGGTGCTATTTTCCAAGAGGATTTTTAGAGATGGGGATTTTATAGAACATTAAGTGCTACGAAGTGGGTTAGATGTGCAGCTCAAGTTACTATGGTGATGTATAAGATGTGAGAGCTAATAGTTAAAACTGAAGTTACCCGTTTCATTGTTCAGGTCTCGGGTCATCCTTCTTTTTTCCCCTGTTTTTTTGTCAAACAAAATGTATCACCACTGTGACTATAAGACCTATTTCCTCATTCATTCAAAGGACAATCTTTAACAGACATTCAGCAGTGGCTTTGCGTCATTTTAAGATGCCAGATATATTTTTTATTATGCCACCATTTGGGAAATATTCTTCTTAAAGCCTTAGAAAGCAAGTAAGATGATTAATGGAACAAAAATAAACAATTCTTTCAATTGTTGTTGTTTTGTTGTTATCTGTCAGCAGATAGCATTTATCCTTCTTTCTCTCATTTGTGTTTCAAGCGCTTTTTGAGGAGTCTTTTTCTTGAATTGCATTGAAATAGAAGCTGGAGGAGAGGATTTTCCCCTTACTGAGCCTAAAGAAAGACATCCTTGGGAAAATTTGCCTTGTGATTCTTACAAGCTCCGGTTTATTCCTTTAAATGCAAGAGGTGAAATCTCTCTGTCTCTAACTTTGCAAGTATTAAGTATTAAGTATTTCTGGATCACAGGAATTTCCCAAACCACCTACGCTCAAACACGTAGAAGCCAAAAAAGAAACAAATGCACACAAGTTTGTCTCTGTAAAATACCTCTGAAGTACGCTCAAATGTAGCATAAAGCCTTGATGAACAATGATGCGATGATGGCAACGTTGATAGTTTGGATGTGGACATGATATGCAATCTGTACCCTGCTGAGATGCCAAATTTAGCCTCTGCTTATTGATCTAAGTATGTTTATTTTCTGCAGCACCCCCGTTGAGGCCACCGTGCTGGCAATAACAGGTGAGAACGTCGCTCAGCTATGAAGTGTTTCAGCTTCTCCTGCAAGATGTTAGAGATGTTATGGGCCCGGGGCAAAGTAAAGGTAGGTGCTGTTTGCAAGAGGCTTAGACTGCACTGAGCTCTCTGCACTGAAGCAATGGGAATTACTTTGTTCCCCGCAGGGGCTCAAGGGTCGGTAGGAGGAGAGACAGATTAAAAGAGATTGGCTGAGAGAACGGGAGAGATAGAGCTTGCTGTAAGGGATTTGGCAAGCGCTGGCACCACTCAACTTGTGCTGAAGAACTGAAGCAGACTTTTCCTCCCACACTTAACCTTTCACACAGAGAGAAATAATTACAAATCCTAATGAAGAGCCCATTGCAAATTCATGAACAGCAAATTTGGTCCCAATTATCTCCTACCAATAAGCTGTCGCTGCTAAGGTGAGTAATGAAGTGCTATAAATATCCCACGTCATCTGGTCTGGAATGATGAAAAGTGATCATCCCATCATGATGACTTCTGTTTGCTGAGCAACTTGACTGAGTTTCTTACTGATGTAAACAGATACACAGTGGTGTGAAAAAGTGGTTCCTGATTTTTTGTATGTTTGTCACACTTAAATGTTTCAGATTGTTAAACAAATTTAAATGTTAGACAAAGATAACACAAGTAAACACAGCATGATCTAAGAAGCTTCGAAAGAAAAGTGACTGGACTTTAACTTTCTTGAAGATGTTTCACCTCTCATCTGAGAAGCTTCTTCAGTTCTAAGAGGAATTGGTGGAGAGTCCCAGATTTTTAAGCCCTACTGGGAGAGTCCCTAAGAGGGTCGTTGACCCACTGTTGATCATCTGCCTAATCACATGAGCCAAGGTGTGAAAACGGGTTTGGGCCATTATCAGGATGTCATGCTTGAAGAAGACTCTCCCGAGTTTCTCTGATAAACCTGCTACATAAGAGACAACAGTGTTGTTTGACCTTTTTTTCTGTGCATCTTTGCTGATTTGATGAAAGACCAATTGGGATAACCAGATGTTTCAATGTGTGTAATGTGAATATTCCTTTTTGTTCCCTTCTGGCTTAGAGGGAAGGTTTTCTCCCCGGTATGGCAGGGTCCTGATTACATTAAGTTCATGTTCCAGAGTTTGGTGGGAGTCAAAGAGGAGGTACTGGTCTGTGTGTGTGGACTTCCGGTAGGCTTCACTGTTGAGGTTTCCATTCTCCTCAATGCGCACAGCACAGTCCAGAAATGGCAGACTGTTATCCTTTGTGTCTTCCCTGGTGAACATGTTTCTATCCACTGTGTTGATGTGACTAGTGAAGGATTCTACTTCTTGGGTTTTGATTTTGACCCAAGTGTCATCAACTTCATTGTACCAATGGCTTGGTGCTGTCCCTTTAAAACAGCCAAGAACCTTTGTTTCCACTCCCTCCATGTAAAGGTTGGCTACAGTAGGTGACACTGGGGAGCCCATGGCACATCCATGTTTTTGTCTATAGAAACCCTTGTTGTATTTAAAATATGTGGTGGTAAGGCAGAGGTCTAACAGTGTGCAAATCTGATCGGGTGAAGCTGGTTCTGTTTTCCAAAGAGCTGTCTTGTTGTAGTCGTTTTCTGCAGTTTCCATTGCCTTAGTTGTACGTATGCAAGTAAAGAGTGAGACCATATCTAAGGTTTCATCTGGATCAAGTTCAAGTTCAAGTCAGTGGAGTTTTTGATGTGGTGGGGTGTGTTCCCCACAAGGGGAATGAAGGTGTGTTTATTATTAAGGGGGAAAAAATGTCCCTGTAGTTTGTAGCTTTTTCTAATGAGAGTTAAGAAAAAGTTGCTTAACAACACAATTACAGAGGGAACCTCTACCAATGTTCCCATTTACTGTACTTAGTATAAGCTACAGGTCCACTACTTTACTGTACAACACATATAACTTCTAACTTGCAACTGTGAAATAAATTACATTGCTTTAGAGTCTGACAGTTGGTGTGTCATTCTGTCTGATTCATTGTTCTCTTTTTTAAAAGTTAAATCCAGAGAGGATGAACTTTACAAGGCCCTAAAAAGGGAGAGAAGAAACTGTCTTTTGCTGTAGAGGCTCGTTAATGAGCTGCTCATTAACTGGAAGGCCTTCTGCATGGTCATATGCAGCTGTGACTCACACCAACACATGGGTTTAAATGAAAAATACACAAGGATGTGGGCATGCGTGCACACACACACGTATCCTGTGATGACATTTGATAGGCTGTGTTTCTAATTGAATCTCTAGAGAGCCATATTGGCACTTGGCACCAGGAGAGTCTTGGTTCAGCCAGTTAGGCCAGCAGCATGAAAACATATGACAGCAACAAAGAACAGTATGATACAGTCTTCACAGAATGTGAGCTTTTTAAAAGGATTCTCTGAGTCAGCAAGTGTTTTAAAGGCTTAACTTAACTTGATAGGGGTCTAGCAACCAAGTTTATCCGGCTGTTTATTCTGTCCACTTTATCTTAAGCATCTTTCATTTCCTTTGCTTCGATGACAATTTTTAAACTACTGTAATTTTTGATTGTTTAAACCTATGATTCATCTTGTGTCATTTCATAAATCCATAATTTTAGCAGGAACATTATTATCATATCCCAACACGTTCTTATCCCAAAACATAACATATCGACGCTATGTGATAAATCGTCGCTATGTTACGCTTTCGGGCGCCCAACCTGTCTGTATGTTATGCGTTCCGAGGGTGGGTTGGAATTAATCTATAAATGTAAGGTTATGGTTAAGGTTAGGGTTAGGGCTGTAATAGAAAGCTCAGAGCAAATAAAAAAGGGAAGCAAATAAGAAAGCCACGAAGCAACATAGAAAGCCGAAGCAGCTTCAATTAAGAATCTGGAGCATTTCATACGGACGTGGAGGGGTACCTTTCGCGTTACTATGACATGCCTCGGGCTGTGACCAATCATTGGTATGTTACACGTTGGGAATGAGAATGCTCTGCATATCCTTACTTTGTTTGGCTTCTGACAAATAAAGTATGGTGAGTGGTTCAACACATTTAAACAGAAGTAGCTGCTACACAGTAGAGATTTCATGTTTTCCCAATAAGCTTTTAAATATGCCAGAAAAAACTGTTTTTCTGGGAAACCGTTTTTGAGGCTGGTTATCCACTAATTGTGCCGCAATGATATTAGAATCTCTTTAGCATTTATTTGGAGAAACACGTCTGAGCAACCCATTGTTACTCCCAGGGTGTTTAACCACGTAGAGCCTGAACCATGAAATAACTGCCAAAAAATGTAATTTTTTGAAAATAAAGTGTTTATTCAACCTTCTGACAAAGTAAACATTTGTAGATTAAATATAAATTTGTATATATGAGTTTCAATTTGTATTCTTCTGGCTGCATTTGACATTTTGTGAAATGTATTCTTATAAAATCTGTTGTGCAATTGATTTAGGCTTTTCAGGAAAAGAAAAATCCCACTGATGAAGTGGAGGTCTCAAAAACTTGTGCATCAGATATGATACACTTGGCAATATAGCAGTGTTTCCCAACCACTGTGCCGTGGCACATAGGTGCGCCGTGAGAAATGATCAGGTGTGCCGTGGAAGATTATCTGGCTCTACCTGATTAGTACTCTAAGCGATCGCAACGGGCATAACAGGCAGAACAGATACATTCTCTTCCACTAAAGGCCAGTACAACTACCTACTCTAATTAAATGGGTTGCCAACTGCCAGTACAACAGAAGAAGACGAAGAAAAAGTAGTCAGCCTGACCTGGGTCCTGGAGAAAATTGTGAGCCAAATGAAGGCCCTAGCATGAGTACTGGTCACAAGAAAGCAAAAAAGGTATACTGGGGACAAACTGAGCAAATTCTGCAATGCCTGGTGCGCAAGAAAAAATTATCAATATGCTTTTTGTGACATTTTTGTTTGGTGGTGTGCTGTGTGATTTTTCAAATGTGAAATATGTGCCGTGGCTCCAAATGGCTGGGAAACACTGCAATATTGGGTTAAAATTATCATCAAACCTGTTGATCTCTCTGTAAATCACTGTGTCACTTAGTTAGGGTTAGACACACAAAGTATCTGCTTATTTTACAGAAAACATGGTTTCGAGTAAAATACACTGGCTCACAGCATCAACCCTGCACACTGACAAATGATGCTAAAAGATACATAATGCTGAAAAGCACGATGGCAAGGAGTCCAGCATGAGCTTCGTTATGTGACTAACACTTACAAGTTTGGACTGACATCATGGTCTCCTGAAAGCTTGATGAATGTGATTCCTGTAATTGCTCAGAAGTTTCTCCAAATACTCTTGCAATTTAGCTGGCTAGTTAGCTAACTGCTTGCATTGTTATCAGTAAGGTTTTGAATGTGTACTTGACGTTTAGCAATTAAAAATTCACATTAGCTATTTTACCCACTGTTTATATGATTGTCATATTATAAATATTCAATGTGCGCTCTCCCCACACCAATATACTCAAAGTGTCCCTTGGTGTTGCCGTCCTGATGCACCTGACACTGCAGTATTAAGTGTGTAGCTATAACTGATGTTCTCTAAAGAGCCAGTCTACATAAAACTGTTGCTGTTTGAATGTGGAGGCATCTTCAGTATAAGACTGCACTTTGTGTCCCATTAATGGTTTAATGGATTGTTTGCCTTTGTGTTTCACTCATGGATGTGGTTCCTCTTCACTTGTTTGAAAGTACTTTACTACCGCTGCATGTTGAAAAATGACATTCCCAGTGCATTTAAATGTGAAGCCACAAGGGTAGTTTACATCATTATCGTCATTATGACGAACTGCGAGTGAGAGACTTGTCTGACTGTTGTCATAAACAGAGTGCATGACACTACTCACACTAAACAACACCTCGTGTATATTTGTTTGACCTCGGTGGCCTCGGCATGCTCACAGTATTTGATGCATTGTTGACGCCAAAGCAGACTGACATAAGAAGACATTTTCATATTCGTATCTTTAGGCTATTATAGACAATGAAATTATAAAGCACAAAACATCTCTCTTGTCTATTGATTGCCCTTATTCACTTGCATTTTGCTAAATATGTATCACAGTCACTGGGAAACATGAAACAAATTCCCTTGTCAAGTTCAAAGTGCATGTTTACCAATTATTAGCCTCAAGATAAACTCTGGGTGTAGATCTGACTCTGACTGCTCGGTGAAGCCATTCACTCTTCCGTTTGGCCGTGAGAGATTTCAGCTTGCGTCATCTGAAGTCTCCAGCCACAGCGGTTACCCGCTAAATGACGCATCCCCCGTAGCAGCTCTATACCACCGTCTTAGTTACGCTGCACAGAGGTCGTCGCTAGGAAGTGAGGAGCAGTGATAAGCGAGTGTTCATTACACCCACCGATCGTCCCCACCCACCTAGAGGGAAGGATAGCACCTCCGTTCTCTCGTCTTATCTCTATCTTCAGGAAAGGGGTGATTTTTTTCTCAACACTTGGGGAGGAGTAGAGATTAGAGTAAAAAGGTCTGTGTGGTGTGTGTGTGTGTGTGTGTTCCTATGTTTGTGAGTATGTAGCTGACAGCAGAACATCTCCTCTTATCGCCTGCTCTGAAAATCCCTCTCTTAAAACAAATCCAAAACTATGGCTCTGTTACAAATCTTAAATTAGAAAAATCTGACATGGTGTGCAGTGACTCCTCTCTCCATTTTGAGTTTGACCATCTTCCTGCATCTCTCATTTTTTCCTTGATTGCTCTAACTCTCCTCACTTTTCATACTTCTCACGTTCCTTCAGGTGATTAATACTTTTTTTTTTTTTTACTGGAAGTCCTCTCTCTGCTCATTTCTCGTCTCCTCCTCTCCCCTTCATATCATCCGCTGTCCTCCCTCCTCATCTGTTCTCCCTTCTCTGTGTCTAGTCTCCTCTCTTCTGCTTTCATTTCCTCCCTCCCTTTCCTCCTCTCCTTTGATTTACCTTCCTCCTCTTTTCCATCTCATCACTTTTATTCTCTACACATGTTGAAGGATTAATAGCTACCAGGTTATGCCTCGCGGAGCCCCAGCGTCACCTCCTCTCACCCAGAGCAACGTCCTGAGATGAACTGCCACCACCTACCTATTTGTCAGCTTAGGGGCTCATGCCCTTGGGCTATTTATGGGCCTAGACGTGGAATAAGTAAGGGAGAAAAAGAGCCTATTGAGTGCTGCTGATTTCTTTTTCGGGGCTTTTACTTCTTTCTTGTCCTCGTCTGTGCCCCAGGCTCCCATGTTTCTGTCAAAAATCAAACTGAACTCATCTCTGACGACTTGTCACTCCAGAACATCTCTCCGCCTCTGTCTTTCACTATAATCCTGTGATCTGCCACTGTCTCCATCACCTCCTGCCAAAACCTCCTTCACAGACATCTGTGCTGGTTAGCCAGTGCCAGCACTCAAGTCTTTTGGGAGATTATCCGACACACACACTACCCACTTTATCATTCTGGTTTCACAAACTGCTCCTCTCAGCGTTCTTCAACCTGTGCTCCATAAGTGCTGATATGGTGCTTGGGGTCAATAAAAGCTGACATGCATGCCAGGAATGTCCACTGACTACTGAAGTTAGTTTTCTCTTTGCATTTTTCACACTATTTAAACAGATTACACAAAAACCATGGTGAGTAAAGGCGTGAATAATAGTTTGACCTCTGAGGGAAAAATAAAAATACATTAAATATATACAGTAAATGCCTTGTTATTCAAAATCCCATCCATTAGGTGTGAGTAGCTTTTGTTTTTTGTTTTTTTTAAACTGAAATAAATGTTAATATATTTAGTGTCAGAAGAACTGATTTTGGCAACCAGGAAAACAAAGTTTGAAAAGATGTACCAACCGTTGTGTTTTAGAACACAATATCTAGAATATTTTTTGAAACCTACCAAAGCAATGCCTTACGTTAGCCAAGTAGTTTTTAGTGCCTAAACCAAACCAAGCAACATGTTTGTCATTAATAATGTGTTTTGTTTTGTTGTTGTTTTTAATCCAACAAATGATGTGTGAAAAACTGTGATGTTTGTGAGTTGAATTTGACGTGAAATTCAAGCCGACTCAGTCCCTGATTATAAGTGCCCTGATTCATTTCTGTAACCAATTGGGGAATTTATTTTTGATATTTGACAAAATTAAAGTATCCCAATGGGAGACGAGATGAAGCGAAATGAACCAACTATAGAACACATGTTCACTCACGAAAGCTTTAAACTCTGATCAGTCACTCAGATAGTAGAAAAAATATAAACCTTTAGCTATTTTTTTTCCCACCAATAAGTTTCATGCTCTATAGTACACTAAACAGGAGTGAATACTGGGTCAAACTGCAGTAGCACTTCAGGATGTGGCCCTCTTCTAATATACATTTCAGATGACACCATCTCTTATGCGAATGCACTGTTTACTAGACAAATTTGTGTTCACTGACATGAAAAATGTAACAACTGATGTCCAAGAATACATAAAAAAGGATTTATTTTGATGATTACTTCACAAACTGTTGTGAAAGTGGGCTGAGTAGTTAGGGGTCTTAATCACATGACAACACATTCCCAACACACTGCCCAGGTGATACAATAGTTATGTGATACTAGATAAAATGTAAGACAATCTCAGGAGCCCTGTTCTTATCGTTTTTTGTTTTTGGAAGGGCGAGCAGGGGTGTTTCACATTTTGACTGCATAGAACTCTTTGAGAAAATGACCCTGCTGCTCCTGCATGCGGCACGTCTGCTTTCAGAAAGCTAAAATTGTCAGCTTGAGGCTTCTAAAATAGCGTGCTCATTTTTTTGGTAGCCTACAGTTACCAGATATCACTACCTAATGCACACTTACTCAGTGCTTTTACCCACCCACTGCTTCCAGTTATAACTGGTGATCACCAGTTGCTTTCTGTTTCCACAGTTTTTAAAAACCAAACAAGAGGGGTCCAAGCAGGTGTGCCAGAGATGGCCCGAGAGAGAGAGAGGGAGAGAGAGAGAGAGAGAGAGAGAGAGAGAGACCCACAGGACACTAGTAGTTGGACTGAGATCACACTCATCTCAAATAAACTTCAGTTCAACTAGAATCAAAGTGGAAATCACCATCAGGGAAACAAAACGCACACACAAACACACATACAAAGCAAGAAGACATGAACACATGCTTATTTAAGTGTAAGATCTCTGGGAGTGTGTGTGTTACACAACATTACAAAATACAATCTGCATCCACGCTCTCCTCAGATGTGCTGGTTTTATGTGTGTAAGCGTAATTAGCTGTGGCAGATAAACAAGAGCATCTGGCTTTTATATGCCTTAAGAGATGGTAAAACAACTGTACACGGAGTTTGCATGGCTGACATTCAGACAAGAAAATGGAAAGATTTTGTCCACTAGGGAAAATAAATGTGCATCAAAAAAGCCGCCATAATTCTCCAGAGACCAGGGTTTTAATGGTTTTTAGCGCCAAAGTCTACAGTGGATCCGGAACATATTCACAGCATTTTAATTGTCCCTCATTTTGACATGTTGACATGTCTTATTCAAAATTAATTTTCACCTCAAAATTCAACACACAGTACCCCATAATGACAAAGTGAAAAATTCGTTTTTTAATTAAAAATAAATTAAAAAAAAAAAAAAAACAGGTAAAATGTACTTTTCACAGCCTTTGCTGGGGCACCTTTGTATTTGTATTTTGTGGGCATCTTCTCACAATCTTTTTTACAGAACTACTAAAGCACCAGGTTGCCTGGTTTCCTCCAGACATGACTCTTGGCACTCAGTGTGTGCCTTTCCAAATCATGTCATGTCAAATCAACTGAATTTACCACTCAAAGCAAGTTATAGAAACAGCTGACAGATTATCAGTGGAAACACTATATCTGAATGCTGTGAATACTTTCGTACGTGTTATATTTTTGTTTTTTATTTTCATTAAGAAGTTGACAGCCGTTTAAAAAAAAAAACTTTTTCAAAATGTCCATCATTATTTCATTGCCTACAATCACTTCACTGAGATGACTTTAGAGAACTTTAAACTCACTGTACTGTTACTTTCTCTATGCCAAACAGCAAACAGCTGGATTTTGAAATAGAGAAAGTGGACAACTAAGCAGCTGAATAACCAGATGTTTCCCTCAGAAGTTGGTAGAGACTGAAATCAGAGGTGAAAATTGATGAACACCTATGCTGATCTACTGAATTTGGTATAAATGAGATGAAAGCACGTATTAATTTTGCCGTGCATCAGCAGTTCAGCTGTGCTGTCTGTGTTGTAATAGTGTGGGGGATATTTTCTTGGCACACTCTAGGATCCTTAGTACCAAGTAAGCTTGTTAAACTTGTTTAAATGTTACAGCCGACCTGAATCATGTGGCTGACCATGTCTATACCAATTTTCTGATGCCTTCATCAAACGGGATAATGCACCATGTAGCACAGAAATCTGCAAAGTAGCAACTGCATGATCTAGATGTGTCAACATGGACCAAATCTCTAAACTGTGATTTCATATATGTATATTTTCCAAATATCAGAATTTAGATACACTTTTCTCATACCAGGTTGGACCTCAATTTGCCTTCAGAATTGCCTTAATTCTTTGTGGCATAAAGATCCTCACCAAAAAGTGGAAGAACTGTGAAAAGGTTTAAGCTGTGCACAGTTTTATTTCATTTTGCACTTAAAATATAATGTAGTAATAGCTCTGAGCTCAGCAGTGCCTCTCTGTTCCACAGGTCTGGTTCCAGACATTGCATTAACTGCCTCAAGGGCAAACTGCTCTCTGCTTACTGTACTAACTGCATAAACTTTTATTTTAATATATAATCCATACTCAAAATGTCTGTCGGGAGTCAGATATGCTGAGGCAAAGTGTTGGGAAGCTGAGCCACTAAAAGTAAATGCCACGAGAATCCCACGCAGACATAACTGAGACATTTGCCGCAAAAACATCTGTGAATGTGATGGGTAGCATAAGCTCCTCCCATCATGCTCATCGCCATCACTCTGGAAAAATTCAGCATTTTGGTTTCTATGGTGGGCAAAAGCTGTCAATAGGCTGTGTGTAGGCTGTGTGCCAGAGTATTTAATACAGAGGCAGGAGAGCGCAGCAGGTCAGGTGAAAAGTCTGCGTTTTGTTACTACTGGCAACTGCTTTCAAACAAAAACAAAATGTGTTTTGGCTTTTTATGCAGGTGTAAAGCATGAGAGCAGCATTCTACTCTTTCAGTCTAACATGTGAAAATAAGATGCCAATTCTTACTTTCTATTTGTATATTTTCAACACAGCAAACATACCATGATGACTTGCACATAGCAGCCATTGTGTGAAACTAATTAAGCACAGCAGATTCGTTATTTGAGTCTAACATTCAGGTGCAACTCAGTAAAGAATTGCTGATGGTCAATCCCACCAGACAAAAAAGTAGTTCATTATACAAACTCACTCACTGTTTGACCATGCTCTTCTATATTTGAAGGAAACAAATAACTTCATTTGTTAATGAGACCTTTTACAATAATAAAAAACCATGGGATGTTAAATCATGTTGCCATTCAGTACACACTCTGGCTTACATATAAAAAAGCTTTGATTTTGTGAATTTCTTTCACTTGGTAATAGCACGTCCTTTGTGATCCCTCATATGAGTCTCTGCTCACTTAGCCTGGCAATAGAAGGCACCTAATCTTTTCCCACTCAGCAGCTGAATTACATCATGGTGGGGTGAGGGTGACCAATCCATTAGAGTGAGTTTATATTTGAAGTGTGCATGTGTGAGATCATGTGTGTGTCTGTGTTTCTATTAAAGCAATTGTTGGAACTTAAAACGAAGAACTTTATTTAACCAGGAAGAACAACCCATTGAGATTTAAAATCTCATTCACAAGGTTGACATTATCATTATGAGAGAGCTTTCCAACTAGAAATATGTTGTTGTTTTTTTGTTTAATGAAGTGTAAACCCTTTAAGTACTAGAGACAAAAATTAGAATGCAAACAACATGTCTGACACGTTTCAGTTAAGGAACCCACACAACCTGAGTTTTGCAAATGCTACTTTTTTGCTGTCTTTGTCCTGTTTTCCTCCTCTCAGCACCAACAGGTCAGGGCAGATGGCCACCCAACTCTGAGCCTGGTTTTGCTGGAAGCTTCCTCCTGTTAAAAGGGAGTTTTTCCTCCCCACTGTCGCCAAATCTTTTCCCCTCTTTTCCTCTTCTATTGTAGGTTTTTTACCATACAATATAAAGTGCCTTCAGGTATCTGTTGTTGTGATTTCATGCTATATAAATAAAACTGAACTGCACAAAATTTTCCAATATGCCCCACTCTGACCCATTTGGTGGGAAAAGCATTTAACGTCATGCACTTGGCCACTTTAGCTTTCATTTAGAAAACAAAAACTCTGAACATATTATGTAAACAGGTTATGTGTTTAGCGTACATTGCCCCAGTGATTTAGCCAGGTAAAAAGAACAATTCTGCTGCGATCCTGGTCCTTGCTTGGAAGTGGGAATGAATGGAGTTTCTTTTATGTTATCCTCAGGTTTTCTGAGTAGGTTACAGGCTTTAGTTAGAAATATGAACTTAGCTTATAAAAAGTCCATGTTTACTATCTAGCATTTAGGTCAGGGGTGTCAAACTCAAATACACAGTGGGCCAAAATTCAAAACTGGAACAAAGTCGTGGGCTAACATTAATATTTATTGAAAAAAAAATCTTCCTCCAGATATAAGAATGAATCTTTTCTTATGGACTCAAACAAGTTTTGCTGAAAAACTGAATATGGAACAAGCAAAGCTTAATACTAAACGATATATATATTAGCTGTATAATACCAGTAGGCCAGCTCTAATAGTAATTTGGCATGGCTTCGCGGGCCAAATGTAATTAGGCTGCGGGCCAAATTTGGCCCGCGGGCCAGAGTTTGACACCTATGATTTAGGTATTCAAGAACCAAATGAAAAGCTGCCAAGTCAGAATATAACTTGCATATACAAGTTTCTGCTCAGACCAGACAAAATTGTACCACTTCTTGCTTCCATATGTTATATTCTATAGCTGTTTAGCCTAAGGTCAGAATAACATCTCTTCAGCTTTCAGCAAGCATTTTGCTGTCACTGACCATTTGTCTGAGAATGATTGCATATGGATTTTCTTTGAAAATAGCCATTATGCACATGTACTCCAGGTGCCCGTTCTCTTTTAAGCCCTCTGCTGCTGATGTTAAACCTGAAGGGACGAACATGTCAAGAATTTAAAGCCTTGGGATAACTTGGACCTTTTACTGTTAGCTCTGGACAACTCATAGTATGCAATCTATATTTAATCTTTCCAGTGATCATTCATTCAGTGGTCAAAAAGACTGACTCAGGTCATGTCTCTGTATACAAAAATGGCCAGGAACAGGCTGACCAGCATTCCTGTAGTTCATCAGGAGTATATAACAAGGATACACTTTGACATTGTGCTCTTCTGTCCATTATTGTCAAATACTTCTATATGCAAACGATACTTGCACTACACTAGTAATAATGTTTGTTTCATAATCAAGAAATTGTGCTTCATTCATAATGCACATGAAGATGCTTGTTCAAATGAGGAGAAAAAACAACATGTGTGTTGATTCTCACTGTCACCATTTTCTAATGTTAAAATGACTACAGGCCTGTTTTTCATTTCTGGCTGAAGATATAGTGTAGATGCCCCAATTTTAATGCCATTAGGTGGCATGTTTAGGTTCACCGAAAGTATTACAAGAACTATTCTTCCCTTGAATTTTGCAGTGCTTATTGACCAGATTTGCATTTACTACAAGTTTTATTCAGAGCAGATAGTAAACCCCAAATGTAAACATTGTGTGCTTTAAAAATATATGCTACTCTTAGGTTCATCTTCTAGTCCAGTGCAGATCAGACTCTTGATGGTAGACAGTTTGCGCTGTTTTAATAGAAAATTCTCACATTTCCCTGACTGTTGTTGGTTATGTTGAACCTTTTGGAGCAAACCTTTCTGAGAATTTGAGGCACTGAAAAGCAAGCCTTTTCTCACTCTCACTAGGTGTTTCCTTTTTAAAGGAAAGTTAATACAGACAGGAGAAGTTAGTCATGAAAACATGTGTTCCTAAAAGTTAAACTATTTTTTCTCATCTCCAAGTTTTTCCATGTTTTTCCCAAGACAATTTTTTCCATAGAAAAAAAATATCAAATAATAGAAAGCGATGGATACAGAATGTATCTATAAATATGTACATGATTGCTGGTGCATTATTTTTTAAATAGTTTTTTCAATTGGGATATTTCTGAACTATGAAACTACAAATTTTAGATTGGTGCCTTTCTGAACAATGCACTAATGCAAAGGGTCTCATGCTTTGTGCTGTGTGTGAACATGGTGACAATGCCGTGCTTGCTTTTCTTTGCTTTCACAAAACATATACTATAGCGCACAGTGAAAAAATATATACATTACTGATCAAAAGTTTTAGAACACCCCAATTTTTCTAGTGATTTACCCTCTGATGCATAGTGGTCACTGGAGTGGACAGCTACTAAAACGTACATATCTCTTTAATGTATTGGTTTCTATGGTGGAACTGCATATTAGCCTCTAGAGTGCTCTCTGCTGCCATGCTCCATTGAGGTCAGTTCAGTGTTCAGTTAGTGCAACTGCAAGTAAATTTCCTCTGAATCAAAGATGGCAGACAAACTGTCACCCCTGCCGACCACTGCTGGCATATCCTGTCAATCCTTCTAAGCTAAAAGAGCCCAACAGGTAAAAAAGAAATATGATGATATGCAGTAACATCTAGGGAAGGATATTATCTGTTTGGAATAAGAAACTGTTATGTCTAATATGTAGAAAACTACGATTAACCATGTGTCCAATGAAGTGGACATCATGCATTACCCACTATATTTTTTTAACATAAGTCATAAATTGCTTCACTGCTTCTTGGGACTGTTTTGGTTATAAGTAAGCATATAATTGTTAAATTTATAAGCTACTCATTTAAAATATATATTTTTGTGCAGATCAGCTGTAGTTTGAGTTACTATAATAATTATTTTATCATATTTTGTAGACTTCAAATGCAGCAAAGAATAAGGCAGCGTACAGAATAGTCCAGGAAATTCCATCCAGCTCCAGTGATGATGATTTCATTGATGAGTGCAGTGATGGTGAGTTCAGTGATAAGTCCAGGGAGTGAAGGTATGGGTGAGAGCAGGAACCTCAGGCTATATGACAGGCTATATGGTTCGACAGTTCTGTCATCCACATGGTCTCGTCCTGTGCTGGCCAATCCCCTGAAGATGTTGCCAACAGATGGGTCAAGAAGGAAAAAAACAAGATGATGATCCAAAAGCCCTTCTCTGTGGCCCTTTACAATCAACACATGGGTGGGGTTGATCTTGTTGACCAATGTCTGGCAATGTACCCCCACAGACGTCGAAACAAGAGGTGGTACATCCGAGTGTTTTTTCATTTTTTGGATGTGACCGACAGAGGTCCTGTCGTTATAGAACTGTGTAGACTCAAAAATGTTTCTGTTGTTGGAGATAGTTTGCCATATTCAGGTGTAGAATTCACAGCTAGGACTGTTGACTGGTTTTGTTATTTACGCCCAAAAATTGGGGCTATATGAGTTGAAAGTTCCAAAAAATTGCTGAGATGTTTTTCAAAGGATACAAGCAAACAAGTGTTTGTATATTTACAATAGAACACAAGGTAATTCATTTTTACAGTAAATTCACAGTATTTCATGCTAAGTGCTCGGGCGCATGTAGTCCACTGGAGTGGACAAGTTTATAACTTTATAAAAAAAACATATTTTTGGGAAAAAAAGAGTTGAACATTTTTTTTCATGTCCTAAGAAGAATAAAAGCACTTAAGAAAAAAATCTTGACCAAGGCTTTCATAATTCATGCATCAGAGGGTTTATTGCAATTCCAGTCCTTCAAGTTCAATGAATAGCTTGAAATGGTACAAAGGTAAGTGGTGAACTGCCAGAGGTTAAAAAAAAAGGTAAGGTTACCCAAAACTGAAAAATAATGTACGTTTCAGAATTATGCAAAAAGGCTCCCCAGTTTCACCCATCGTGGCCAATTTGTACATTGAAAAAGTGGGAAAGAGGGCTTTGCTATCCTACCCTGGAACACCACCAAGCCATTGGTTCAGATATGTGGATGACACCTGGGTGAAAATCAAATCTCAGGACGTACTACATTTCACGGATCACATTAACTCGGTGGACCAACACATCAAATTCACCAGGGAGGATATGAAAAGTGGCAGGTTAGCCTTCTTAGACTGTGAGATTTCCATCAGTAATGGGGACATCTAAAAGCTGGCGTGTACCATAAAACCACGCATACGGATCAGTATCTAAGGTTTGACTCTCATCATCCACTGGAGCACAAACTGGGTGTCATCAGGACGCTACAACACAGAGCGAACACCATCCCCACTGACACAGCAGCCAGGCAGAAGAACAGCACATCAAGAAGGCCCTGAGTAAATGTGATTATCCCAGCTGGACTTTTGTCAAAGCTGGAAAGGCACCTAAAGAAAGCTCCAGCCGATCCAGAAGAGAAGGACAACCGCCGCCCAGGCGAAAACCTGTAGTGATCCCATATGTGTCAGGAGTATCGGAGCAGTTGAGACGCATTTTTTCTAAACACCGGGTCTCTGTGGCTTTTAAACCCCAAAATACGCTGCGCCAAAAACTGGTCCACCCAAGGATCGGGTCCCCGACACAAACACAGAGTAACATAGTGTACGCTGTTAAGTGCCAGGAGGATTGCCAGGATTTATACATCGGGGAAACCAAACAACCTCTAGCGAAGCGGATGGCACAACACAGAAGAGCAACCTCATCAGGCCAGGACTCTGCAGTCTATTTACACCTACAGGCCAGTGGACACTCTTTCAACGATGAGGATGTACACATCCTGGACAGGGAAGAACGCTGGTTTGAGCGCGGAGTCAAGGAGGCCATTTACGTGAAAAGGGAAAGACCATCTCTGAATCGAGGAGGGGGCCTAAGGGTACATCTTTCGCCATCTTACAATGCTGTGATTGCAGCCATTCCCCAACTCTCTGTGAATGGTACTCATGGCCATTGATCAGTGTTCTTTGATCAGTGGGTTTTGGTCAGTGATTGTTGATCAATGGTCATGGGAATTTGCATAACTGACCTCACAGCCCATTGTTCCTTCAGTGGGCTGGTTTCAGTCATTATGCAAATGTACTGTTTATAAGGTTTGGGGAAACCTGCAGTCAGCTGAGACTGAAGAAGTCACTTGGATGAGTGACGAAACGTTTCTCCCACAAAACGCTACGTCCAGATGAACAGATTCAACTTTTGGAGATATGCAAAAAGGCCCTTTTCAAGGATCATACAATGGGCTGTTCTGCAGCAGTGGAGGTTGATCAAGCCTTGAAAGCTGGTGCTACTAATTCCTACAGGTGTTCCAACTTTTCTGGATTTCTTACAACCCCCTCTGTCTACATAATAGCAGTGTTTGGAACACACTGTGCTACCATACCCTCGCAAAAATCATTTGAACAGTATTGTACTGCAGAAAGTAGTGAGTTGCCACAAAAATGGCGAGAAAAAGTAAATTAACAATGGAAGAGAAACAGATCATCGTAACACTTAAAGATTTAGGTCTTTCCCACAGAAAATTTGCAAAGAAAGTCAAGGTGTCAGTGAGTACAGTTTCCTTCACCATCAAAAGGCACTCAGAAACTGGGAAAACTCTGACAGGAAGAGACCCAAAGCCACAGCTGAATCAGAGGACAAGTTTCTGAGAGTTAACAGCTTGCATTATAGGTGGCTCACAGGACAGCAGCTTCAAGCACAGCTTAATAGTGGTTGTAGCAAGCAAGTCTTAGTTTTAACTGTCAAGAGAAGACTTCGAGCTCAAGTCGCAGCAAGAAAGCCATTGCTAAGACATCACAAAAAGACAAAGAGGCTTGCCTTGGCGATGAAACATTTGAACAGCTATTGGACTACTGAAAACTGGAAGAAGGTATTATGGACTAATGAATCAAAATTTGAAATCTTCGGATCATCACGCAGGATCTTTGTACGCCGTTGGGTAGGCGAAAGGATGGTTCCACAGTGTGTGGCATCAAGCGTGAAACATGGAAGAGGAAGTGTGATGGTCCAGGTGTCGGTGACTTGTACAGAGTGAGAGGCACCTTGATCCAAAACAGCTACCACAGCATTCTGCAGCACCATGGAATACCCTCTGGTATGTGCCTAGTTGGTCAGGGGCTCATCCTACAGCAAGATAATGACCCAGAACATAAGTCCAAGCTATGTCAGGACTACCTCAGGAAAAAAAAAAACAAGATGGTCTCCAGGCTTAAACCCCATCTAGCTTTTATGGGAACTTCTGCAACAGAAATGGGAAGAACTGAATAATATTTGATTTCTATTATCATTTCAGGGTGCAATGAGACATTAAACTGCATAATTTTCAATAAAAAACTGGAACAATTGAGGTATTCTAAAAGTTTTGACCAGTAGTGTATAGATAGATAGATAGAAATTCCTGCAGTACACAAGAAAGATGCAGAGATGCACAGGTAGAGGGAAATAGAGAAACAAACAAAAGAAAAAGGTACTAGTAGCACAGGCAAAGACTACCTCTGCCAAACATTTCCTCCTGTGAAATAAATGAGGAAGATTAAATTAGGAGGAAGGGTAAATGTTGCCAAATCTTCAGATTACATCCTTCTATCCATCTACAAAAGAAAAAAAAAACCCTACTTGTTTTTTTGTTTTGACAAATCCAGGAAGTGCATGTGCTACATCTACACCTCGACACAGCATGCTTTATGACAGCAATAAAGGTGGAAATGGGCAGAGATTCAAAGCAGTGGGGTCCTGATAGCGCTGAGTGGAATCCATGCCAGGATTATTTGTAGGTGGTACAAATGATCAGACAGATTCCTGCTAGCTTGCAGGGATTCTTTTTCATTAACATGATGGAGGAAGAGAGACAATTAAGCAATCTGTGCTGCGCTACAAAATTACAAAAGGAGCGATATGAAGCAGAACGAAGAAGTTGAAAGGAGGATTACAAGTGTACAGACAGAAAAAAAGAGATACACTTTTATAATCAGGATTTATAGATTAATCAGTAATAAATGTCTGCCTGTTGTAACAAGAAGATGATGATTAAATAGGACTTGCTTACTTGTTCTACAGCAAAGGGGAAAGATGCTAAGTTTAGTGGTATCTCTATATTACATGGGTATTTACTTTTTCTGACAACTTTCTAATTCCTAAATTTTCAAAACAGGCACGTTGCTTTAGGTTTAACACATTTGAGGGAACGTTTTACTTTTTTTTAACTTGCGCCTTCAGACAAACATCAAACTGATTTGAGCCTAAAATGAGGGAGCAGAGGAGGAGGAGAGGTTATATTTAGGTGTAGACTGACATTTGATCAACTGTAAATTTAAAACTGATGTGTAATGGTCTCATTTTTAAACCCGACACTGTGTATTGTGTGAGTGAAGTCATGTTTTTTTTTCATTTTGTGAAACGTCCTTCAAAACAAACTGAGGTCTACTAACTTCATGTTACTTCAAGGTTGCCTGATGGGTGGCATCACGTGTTGAATTTTACTCCTGCTTCATACAATGTGGTGTATAGACAATATAAACAGTACACTTGAGTATAGGGAAAATTAGCCAAGACGGGTTGTGAGATATTGGGTTACATCTTGTTGAATTCAGTTGTGTAAATCCATAAAGAGCAGTACAGCTCAAGGCAGCAGCAGCACAGGCCAGCTGATCACAGAGAAATGATTGTGAATTGTGATTTTTTTAACCACACTGACCCACTATAACCAATCTTGGGGTCCCCCACCTGCCAAATCTCACTTTAACCGTTGATTTTTCTGTTTTGGTTAGGAAGCAAAGTCAAAAAAAGTCACTATTCCCATGTACTAATATTTTTTTGTTAATATATCAAAATGGCATGAAGATCAGCTAGTGTTGCACAGTAATAGCTGGTAAAAATATCCTTTCTGACTTTGAGTAAGCCTGTAATTTTTCACTTGTTACTTGGGTAAAAGCCACTTGACATTAGAATCTTTTACATGAACTTTTACATGAACTTCACTAACACCCTCCTATCCTATTTTGCATGTGTAGAGCTCACAGCACTTTTATTCACATTTAAAAACCTCCAGTGTGCAAGGTGTTAGTGTCTGAATTACCAAATATGTGGGGGGGGTTTAAGTCCACATCAGTTCTTTGTATTTCCTGACAGTTTTCCGTGCTGCTTTCAATTTCCTGCAAGGTTTGATGGCGAATTACTGAGAAAATGCAAAAACCACTGCAGTTCTCACTACAAGCTCATAAAATAAAGTGATATTTAGATCTGCAAATGGTTCTAAATTCTGATGACCACTGAATAAAAGGTTGAAAACTGTAGTTTAGTTTTCATCCATTATACCCACTTTCAAGTAAAATTTTCAAAATTACACATTTTGCTGACCCACCCATCAACCCTGAGCTCTAGCTTAGCTTTTTTGTGAACTCCACCATCTGCCAGTGAATGAAAGAACTGCAGTAAACTGGTATTTGTGAGTGCGCTGTTGTTCTATTTGACCACAATTAAAGCTAGACTCCATTTGGAATCTGGCCTTGAAGAGTAATAGTGTTTGCACTACAGGAAGCATCTGTTCTCTTAAAATGACTTCATATTCCTTTGCCGCTTCTCTGTGTTACCATGCAGAGCATTTAAACGAGTTAATGACTCCAAGTAGATGCTGTTATGTTTCTGCCAGAAGTTAAAGGTGTCCCTTGCTGATGAGCTTTGAATCGCACACACTGTTTCTCTGCTTATGTATACTTAAGCAGAGAAGGTTTCCTTTTAGAGAAGCCTCACTCTGCAGTGTACCTGCATCCTGCCACGTGGACAGCCAGACTGTGTTTGATGTGTGTGTACCACTCAAACATACTAAAAAGAAACCCTTTTCTTTGGTAAAGAACCATCTAGTCAGTGTCGTACTTTTCCTCTCAGTATTTCTAGCCTACTTAATGGTTACTACCAACTTGGCTCAGCAAGCACACCATATCCAATTAACATTGTGACTGGTGTTGTGATGCAGCAGGTACAGCATGTCCTCACAATGGTAACCTATGTATAAAAGGTTTTCTGTCTTTCTTCTTCCTATTCTCGATATGGAGTGCTTCATTATTAGTCTACTAATGAAAAGAAACATGCAACGTGCAGCTTGTAAGCACCACTTATGCTAAACAAAGACAGGATAAGAGTCTGCAGCCATGCCAACAACTCTCAGAGGTTGTACTGCTTGGAGAAAGAAAACCATACTGCAATATGGAAAAAAGTTTGAAGTTTGGTAATGAGCCTGTTACTGAGAAGTAAATGTAAATAAGATATAAACTATAATGGTAGCAGCTTTTATGTAACATCTGCCATCACAGTTTAATCCGATAAGCCTTCATCATATTCCACAAGAAATATAGACAGCCTGCAGACAAGTACACACCAATATCAATACAGCACCTTTGTTTCATGAATTGTCCACGGTGACATCAAACTGTAAAATTAAAATTAAAATGAGTAAATAAAATAAAATAAAAAGCAATGTGCTACTACTTGATAAGACTCATAAGGCTGGTTAAGTGATGACGTATAGTCTCTGTTAGTGCTGGTTGCTGAAGCCTCTCCTCTGTTTGCTGAGGCTCTTGTCATTTCAATGGGCTGCAGTGCTGTGTTTCCTCTTATCGGAAGAGACACGGTCCTTGTCATTCTCTTGTACACCATTTTATGTGGATGCCTTTAAGCTAATCTTTTACAACTTTGCTACATATTCTGGGCTTACAGTGTTCCTGACTCCAATTTTCAAAAATGAGTCAAAATGAGTCACTATTAAAACCAAGTAAGATTTCAGTGTGTATGATTAAGTTCAGAATCTTGATTTTTGGTAGTAAACTCATTAAAACAATGTAGCATGATGCAGCATTAATGACTAAAATGAAGCTTATGCAAAAGTTCAATAAGAAAGATCAGTAGTCACACATCTGTCTGCTTCCCAGATGTTAGGTGGCTAATCTAACTTTTATATCCCTTCCACTTTCCCATGCTGTCAAGCTCCTCCGATCTCTTCTAGACTCCACAGGATCCTGGCCTAATTCCTATCACTGCTGGGATTCCATTCTGCTGTACGATGTTCAGTTCCTTCCAATGACCCCTCCTTACTGAACTCTGTTGTATGTTGTCTGAAAGACTCTTGGTTGCAGT
Organism: Oreochromis aureus; assembly: GCF_013358895.1. Classification (NCBI taxonomy): domain Eukaryota; kingdom Metazoa; phylum Chordata; class Actinopteri; order Cichliformes; family Cichlidae; genus Oreochromis; species Oreochromis aureus. Next base: position 4,322,135 of record NC_052959.1, read on the forward strand.
TTAGTCTGTTTTGTTGTTTTCTTCCAGCCATATGTTGAAACTTGTCTCTGCACATTGCTTCAATGCTGAATCAGGTGTAGCAAATGGTTTACCAACCACTAAGCAACATATAAATTACTCATGTTGTGCTGTAAATGGCGTCTTCTCAGACACTCATGCTGAAGCTTTGTTTTGGTTTCTTGTCTTTCTTTCATGTTGGTGTTTGTTTGTGTCCACTGGGCATCCATAGGTGCTGTACCACACTGACCATCAGTTTGTATTTTCTTTGTTTCTGATGAAAAATTTAACCTAAAACTTTAACCATTATTAAATACATTGCCAATGCCGCCCCTACAAAAGAAATTTCTGTACCAGCATAGTGGTAACGCTCTTTGCTGTCTCTTATGTCTGCTTAACATTTCAAATGATGTCATACTGAGATATAGCTAATGCTCCCAAACCTGGTATTCAGTTGTTTTTTACATAAGAACTTATAGGTGCTTTGTCACTTTTGTTGTTGTCGTCAGCCAGATCATGTTATATACATTGTAAAGAACTCATGCAATTCAATTGTGGTATTGTAACAGGATGCCACCACTGCAGGTCAGGTCACTTTAGGAAATTACTTCTCTCCTAGATGTTCCATAATAAACTGTAAGTGGTGTTAAGTGGAAGTGTTTAGGAACCACATCAACTCGGGAGCCCAAACATGTAAAGTCACCATGTGCTGAGCTGCATTGTGCATGAAAGTTGCCAGCTACTCTAACATTAACATCAGCACAAAAGCTATGTGCAGGAGATTTATGGCATACAGTCTCTTCAATGTGTAGATAACCACTTTGTCCATATACTATATGCCTAATTTTAATTAGTTTCTTATATGATGCGTTTCTACTCAAGCTCTCAAATCGCTTCATACAAACTGTCTCATTCCCACAAAGCTATGCCCGTGCTTCATACACATATTCTAAGTGCTTTCTGGCTAGCATTCACACTCACATGAACACATCAGAATTGCGTTCTTTCTCAAGGAAAAAGAAAGATACTCAGTGCTAATGTATCCTCAGCACATAGACTGAAGTTGCCAGGAATCAAACCACCAACCTTCTGATTAATGACCTGCTCTACCTCCTGAGCCACAGCCACTCAGCACATGAGAACAGATATTGTGCACATTTTATTAGGCTTTGAAGACTGCTTTTACCTCTAAATTGCCCTCAGTGTTTGTCTCTTGTGAGGAAGTCATTTGGAGTGCAATGTCAGACTAACAGGTGAAAAAGTCAGTGTCTAGAGTGCGAGCACAATGTGCATGAAAGAGTTGCCTGCACCTCCATATGCATTTGGAAATTCTTGTGGTGCCGAAACGTTGTAGTTAGTGTATGCTTACCAAAATCAAAAGAACTGGACTTTGAATTTAATGGTTTCCTTTTTTTAAAAAAATAGAATGATAGTATGGGGCTATTCACCTGAACATTATTCTGGTTAATAATTTGCATGTCATGTGTCAGTCTCTCCCCTGAACTAAACACAGCAGAAAATGAAAGACTTACTTGAACTTTTTTCTTTTTTTTTAACTCTGACTTTCTCTCAGTAGGGAGTTTACACTGCCTACTATCCACCCCTGGAGCAGGGAATTGACTCTTAATTACCAAGAAGCTCCATGTTGTGTTTCATGTATGAGTGACCTCATTCGTTTCCTAACTCCCTGCAACATATATGGTGGGCCAAGAACTCGCATTCCTCACATCAGCTGTGCTACTATCGTAAAGATCCAGCTTAATGGGTTGTTTGTTGAGTGGAACATTCTTATGATATGCTAATTCTAAACCCTATCAGAATTTCATTATAAAATTGGCTCTTAAGGCTGGCACTTCAGCCCGTGTGTCACTGTAGCGTTGTGTCACCTGTGTTGGCTCAGTTCAGTTAATTATCTTCTAAAGTCATGGATCACTGGGGGGATTTCTGATTGCTTAAAGCAATGCTGGGAGGAGTGTCAGGCTATTCAAAACTGCTTGGCTACATGAATGATTCATTTTATTTCATTTTAACTTAATGTGACCAGTCCTGTACATACATTATGCCTACATTGTAGTTTGCTTGGAATCATCCCCACATAAATTGCCCAGAAATATAAAACAGGGAATCAGTTGCTACTTTTTGTGACTCTTCGGTTTCCCTCAGCAGAAGAGTTCTGAACATTGGGCACAATGACACTAACTTATTCAGTGTTGAGTGATTCAGTGGGTTTTGGGGATTTAGAAAAAACAACAAACACACAGTTTTTACCCTTTTCTGATCAAATCATAAGGCCATGAAGTCAAACTGAAATGCGACCACAGTAGATCGGCTGATGGCATCAAATTTTGTATCTGACTTGATCAGTGTCATGTCTGTTGTCATCAGTCCTTTTGTGTTGCCATCCTGCTGCTGCACACCGCCTTCAATATTCTGTGGAAGGATGTCCCAAAAGAGAGACATGCCACCAAATATAATAATAAAATATCGATCTTCTGTTAACTATGGTGTTATCGACTGAACAATTTCGGAGCTCACTGACTATGTTAAGAATCTGCAGCATTATTTTAAGAATTACAACTTTCTTTCCTTTACCCTCTCATTACTGTCATCACTGCTGACAACCCCAAATCTAACCCTGCAATATGCAAATGAAGCCCCAACCCAAGGCAATCAGATTATAGAATTATTGTTTTTATTAAGTTGTTGTCAGAAATCTTGGCAATCAGGGACCAATGAAAGCAATCATTTTAACTCAAACACATCCAAAACGTTTTACATTAGGGTCAGGGTTACCAACTAAGATGCCTTAAACAGCTTCTAATTAAATCATTTCACCAATGTAATCGTGCTGTGCTGTGTTCACACTGACACAGTGGTGGCATCTCATTCCTTCACTCTGATTTATTTTGGTTTGTCATCCATTACTCCCACCTGACTGTTCCAGTCTGGAGATGCCTCACTAAACTACTAGAGGGCTTTACATTTGAAACTATAATGTCCCGAGTTTAAGAGGGCAAATTAGAGTAGATCAAAGAAAACCCTGGACCAACGTATTATCAATTAAACTGATTAAACAGGGGGAATTAAGTAGCTTTAAGTAGAGTCTTATAAGGCTTAACCTTCACCTTATGTGGTTGGGGAAAATAAAGCCTCTTGTCAATGTTTGTGGAAATATGATTATATATGTTTATTTATTAGTCTATGTACTGTCACAAAAGACGGCCAATCAAACACTGAGAAAATAAAACTAAGCAGTATTGTATCAAGGCAAAACCACTCTGTATCAACTTTTAAGCCTGTGACAGAGGACACATAAATTACAACACTTTGTATTACAAATATGTCACTTCAATTTCATAAACACACCATGCAGTCAAGGTATTAGAGGATCTGGTGCTAAGCCTTGAAGCTGATAGTGTTTTCCAATTTCACAAAACCAAAGGTGTGATGTTCCAACTTATTCACACCTTCCTGGGACATCTTGCCTCCCAAACCCTTGCATAAGATCTATCAGAGAGAGCGAGAGAGAGAGAGAAGAGTGTTTGTGTGTGTGTGTGTGTGTGAGAGAGAGTGTGTGAATGTAGCTAGCTATCAACCTAGCTTTGGGACTTTGGTTTCCAAATAGCGATTGGCTGAGGTTCGAGGGTATTATTCTCCTCTTTTGTTTGGCACACACGGTGATCTAGTCTCTTCTATGTGCTCCTTCTGTCTCTCTGACACACACATGAGCAATCTGTCACACACACCATCCTCCCAGTTGTTTTCCTCTCGCCACAATAAATTTATCAGCCCGTCCCAGCAGACGAGATTCAGCCCAACTTCCTAGACAACCCCAGAAGCTAGAATCCACTTTGTGCACGTGTGTGTGTGTGTTTGTGTTCGAGTGAAAAGTTGCAGAAAAACTAGCAAGAAAGACAGAAGGAGAGACAATGAATACTAACACCTGCTCTTAAAGCTCTGAAAGTCAAACAATATTTGCCATGTAGATTAGCCTCCTCTCTTTTTTCTGCATTCATTTTTCATCCCAACTCGCCTCATGCTAGGTGGCTGCGAGTGTGTGAACGTGAAATTGGATTGTGAGTGTTCCCTAAAATTAGATAAAACTTTGATGATCCCCTGAATGCAGTCATGCCTGTGGCTGAGCAATCTATGCCTGCCTGTGCTTTGGTCTGCCCTTTGTTGGTGTTTTACAAACTGGGGAGCCTTTCCTGATATTTTCTTAGCTCGTTACTCAAACACACAGGGCTGCAGATGTACTAAAGGCTTCATATTTTATGACAAACAACACAAAGTTAAGCTCCTGACAAAACCCATAAAGTCAGCAGAACAAGAAAAGCCATGCAATTACACATCTTCCTCCTGTCTGTGCTCTTTGTCAGTGCCCCTTTATAAAGACTTAACACGCAGCAAAAAGAAATAAAAGAAACCTTGCAAAGTCAGGTGCTGTCAAAATGAGCCTAAGTGAATGCACAAAAATGCTGTTTAGCAACATAATGTCACTTAAAGAGCAATTTCCACCTATATGTCAGCACACACACACACACAATCTGCTCATCTCTGTGAGGAAACTCAAGATGCTCACAAAAAACTGCCAGAAACCCGTCTCCAATTAAATCCTGCCTACATGTTCCAAGTCATTAAGAAGTGAGCTGGTGATGTGTTGAGATGTAGCAAAGGAAGAAAAAAAAACAGTACTTTATCCAGTTTAGGAAGTGGTGTCCGAGTTATTCTGCATCATTGCCATCATTATATGACACACCTGTGTCTTGCTTTCTATGATGAATAGTTTTGATAAAGCAGGTTGGTTGGCTTGCTGGAAAACAATTTAACAAGAGTGAGATTGTTTACCTTATTGAGGCTCTCTCATTGTTTCTCAGCATGCTCGAGTATAACCTTCACTTTCCTGAAAATTGGTCAGAAACCATGGTTATGGACAGAAATTTTGGCAGTGGCACAACAAGCTTTTCATGTACTTTGTAGCTTCTGTGGGGTTTTTTGGGTTTTTTTGAGGGGGTGGGCAGGGGTGGTGTGGGGGGTTGATTACTTTCTTACATGTTTCTTACTATGACTGTACATTACTACATTATATTTATACAGCACCAGCTTAAATACTAAATACTAAAAACTAACATCAAATGTATTGTGTGCCTATATTATTTGCACATAGGTTGAGACAACATTTAACTTTAACAACTACATACTTTCCTCACCTGTGTCCAGATGCATATATTCTATATAAATCCTGTAAACCTCAGTAATGACAGTGCTTAAAGTCTGTGGTTCCAAAGTATCCTCATGCGATCAAAAGTTAAAATACAACATGTGCAAACTGCAACCATAAACCCATTAGGAAAGTGATTACTGAGGCCATAAATCAAAAGTTGCTGAAAAAGTTAAATACACATCTCTTTAAGTATACAGAGGAGCCCCCCACCCCACCCCATCCCACCTGCTGGTCATTGCCACAAATTTGACACTTAAAGTACTTCTGCACTGGCTTTAGATTTAAGGCCCAGGAACATTGCTCTATCTTTTGGAGATCCACATTACAGCATTAGCATTAGTGTAAGCTAATGCTGCTTGCCTTAGCTTGCATTGCTGCTAGCAAAATACTGATTTGAGTGGATAAGGTAGGCTAGCGCATTCAAACTTTAATGATGTCTCTGCCTGCATTCTGCTGATCTACTTGGATCAGTTAATGCTGCAAATAAATGTAAATCTAGCTAACTTTAGCTTGCTAACAAAATTACTAACACAATACTATCTAAATTGAAATAATTAAAAAATGTAGCAATGTTTTCTAACTTTTTAAATTATTTACAAAGAACATGTGTGGATGTCATTAATAACAGTGGTTTTCTAGATGTTACACAGAACAGCCTAATTTTAATTATACTTCGCTGTATTTGCAATAAAAGTAACATTCCTTGTATCCATTCTTTTCACTCTTCCCTACTATACACCAGCCACAGTATTACAATCACTCATCTAATGATGTTAGGTACTAATTCTTGGTTACTGAAAAGTAAAACTTCAAAGTCACTTTAAGGTCTAAATAATGTCAGAGGTCAGAGTAGAATGGCCAGACTGCTTTCATCTGAAATAAAGGCAAACTTTCAAATGACCACTTTCTACAATCAAGTGGTCGCCAGAAAACAACATCTCTGGTTATCAGAAGAGCATCTCTGAGCATACAAAATGTTAAACCTTGGAGCAGATGGGTGCCTCTTCTGTCAGTTCACTCCACTCAAATGACCGCACAGTCACCAGATCTCAGACCAATGGACCAAACTGACCAAAATCCCCCTTGTTGAATCTATACAACAAAGAATTAAGGCAGTTCTGAAGATACAGGGGATTCAAACTCTTACTAACAAGAAGTACATACTTAAGTGTTTAGTGAGTATATCAGGCTGTTAATGAAGTTTGCATTAACTGAGCTGTGATCCAAGTAGTTTACAACTTATCGTCTTGGTCTGTCAGAAATTTGCAAACTGACTAATTATGAACATAATCATAGCAACACTTCACAGGTACGCACTGTATAACCAGAGTGTTACTGAGCATAAACTGCTTCCAGCTTGGAGCAATGAATCATCACCACCCCACCTGCTGCATCTGCATCTGGTACTGGAACCGAACAAACTTGTGCAACAAGCTCCCTGTCCAGCTGTCCACAGCTCATCCTTTCTGTACAGCCTACCTCAATGCAAGGCCAGCAAACAAGAGTCTTATTTTCAGTGTTATAGCTTATAGCTGTGTGGAAAATGTTGCTAAGTAATGTCAAAACTAAAGAAAACGAATCTGCATAAAAACCACAAATGCTCTGAGGATTTTTAAATCATTAAATATTTGTTTTGTATCTAAGAGGTTTAAAGAGCAGAACAATTCAGCATCAACTCATTTGTTGAACAACATTTCTTCAAGCTTCTTTCTGAAATTAAATTGCTGCTAGTGCTGAGTGCACTGCACTCTTGCTGGTTATCCAACTATTTCATTGCAGCTCCAAGCAAGCATTAAATAGACGTACTGTGAGTCTTTTTTGATTCTCAAGTGTAATGCTAATTATGCTGAAATATGAACAGAAAATATGTTTGTTTAGTTTTTTTGGACAGTGTAAGATAGTGGTTCCAAAACGGTGTGCTAAAGCAGACTGGTGTGGTCTATGAATATTCAAATATTATTTTAGATTTACTAAATGCATAGAAGGATAATTGTCTTCTGGACTGTAATTGTCTCACACTAGCTGTGTGTTGTATATGTTACATACATATCTGCTGGAAGAAAAAAAAACACCTGAACCTCAAAGATCCAAGTCAAGTGGAACATATTTGTCGATGGATGCGGACCTTAAAGTTGTTCCCATAAGTGTTACAGGTTTCATCACAACCACAACAGTGACATGACCTCATATAGCATCTGAGAATCGAAATAAAAACACCACACCGCAGACTTACTGCCAAAATACATCTTGCATTAGTTATCATCAGGCTTTTGAATCGCCATACAAACTTTTTATACGCATTCAGGTGTTAAGTGAAGCATTTTTCTTCCAAAGCAGTTCAGAAACGAAACCAAAGCATCCTTCAGCGCAACCTCTTTATAGCTTAACAGCTTGCTTAGAAACATGAACCCATACCTGATTCCATGAACTCTTGGTTGAAGTTGTTCCAGGCCTCTTTGCTCTTTTCCAGGTTCTCCTCCATGACCTTGATGTCAGCAAAAGGACAGTTGCATTCTGGGAAGCGAGGAGAGCACCGGCACCAGCAGTCATTGTTGCGACAGAGCAACTCGCCCTCCGAGTTGCATGCCACGTAGCTGAGGGCTGCCTCCACAAAACGCCCACGCAGAAACTCTGGCAGGACATCTTGCAATCCTGGAAAGAAAAGGAAGCACATGGTAAAGTATTTTGGATTTTTTTTAGAATGCTCTTATTTTTGAACAAGCAGACTCTAAAAGAGTCATATTTTATTTTAGGCTATTTTTAACGCTTCAAGTAAAAATACATTTTTAGCCCTTGCCATTTAATTGAGAAGACTGTGAAGTAAAATTCTTGACATTTGGTATGTCTAACCCACCTGATTTCTTGTAGGATTTTAAACATCAATTGTTAATTTCCTTTATCATATATAATATATAATAGACATAGCCTTTGGAGGATATGATCACGGTTTTCACAAACTACAAAGTAGTTTCAGCTATAACATTGATTCGCAAGCTATAACACTGGAGCAATGCCTTGGAGTGAAGTGCCAATATTTTTGAATCAGCCACAATGTTAGAACCACCAGCCCATTCTCATTGAGTTAATGCCATTTTGTCAAAAAATACTGGTGTGGCCCATTTCCTTCCATTTTCTCTGCCATGATACACTGTTTTATGGCTTTAGCGAGACAGGCCAGGTACTTCCAATTCCTAATTTGTCAGTGAGTGTGATTACTCTTGAGAATAGGTATATTTTACCCCCAAATAAGATTGTTTTATGAATCTAACCAAGCAGTTTTTAAACCTCATACCTTACCCAGGATATTTCAGTAGTTAACAAGAAAGTAAAAAGTGTGTAAAAAAAAAAAACCACACAAATCTGTAAGAGAGGAAAGACAGAATAATCCTACACAGGTTTCCAAACCATGGTATCCTGGCTGACATACCTGCAACTTATACCACCACTAGTCCCTGAACCTACTAATGTAGGCCTCTAACATCGGTTCACCTCTTATCGGTTGATATTGCTGGGACTAACTAGCACTGTATTACTACTTAGGATGGGAAGTCGTTGGAACCAGTGTCAGGTAATTGAATAATATTGATTCTGTTGTTCACTACAGTGTTCTGCTGGTAAACTTTGGGCCTTGGATTTCATGTGGCTGTTACTTTGAAATGTAGCACCCACCTAAAAATCGTTGCACATCAAGGACACTTGTTGACCTAGGCTACAAACTACAGACCGATTCCAAACTAATATGTCGGATATGACATAACAAGCACAGTTCATAAAGACCCAAACCCACTGCCAAGACGCCTGACATCACAGATATACTCACAGAAATGCGTACCATTTTTGAGGCAGAGCTGTTTTGTATATAAACCCAATTCCAAAAAGATTGGGTTTGTGTAAAAAGTAAATCAAAACACAATGTAGTGATTGGTAGGACTTAAACATACAAGTTTCTAACAACAGAACACAGAAAACATCGAATGTTTAAACAGAAATTTTGCTATTTCATGAACAATTTTTTCATGAATTCATGAAAAATTATTTTTTAATTTGTTTAATTTAATTTGCACAAACAAAAAAAAGGAAAAGAAATAAAAAGCTGAAAAAGAAGAAACAGCATGAAGAATATTTTGTTATTAGGTTGCTTGGCAGAAGATCAGTAACATTATTGGGTATAAAAAGACTATCTTATAGAAGCAGTGTTTCTTAGAAGTAAAGATGTGCAAAGGTTTACCAATCTGCAAAAAAAGGCAAATAATTGTGGAACAATTTCAGAACAATTCCTCATCTACAGCACATAGTGTGTAAGAGAATCTGGAAAAATCTCTGAAAATCAGTATTAGATTCTTGTGATCTTTAGGCCGTCAGTAAAGATACTCTAAGCGATCAGCGTGAGTAACGAGCAGAACAATTACATTCTCTTCCACTAGAGGGCAGTACAACTGCCTGCTCTAATTTAATGGGTTGCCAACTGCAAGTAAAACAGAAGAAAACAAAGAAGAAATTACATAATAGTCATGCTGTGAGACGACACAGCGCATAATAGCAATAGATAAGTATCTGAAAAGAAAATGTAGTCAGTCTGACCTGGGTCCTGGAGAAAATTTCGACCCAGTAGAAGGCCCTAGCATGTGGTCAGAAGAAAGCAAAAAAAAGGTATACTGGGGGACAAACCGAGCCAATTCTGCTATACCTGGTGCACAGGGAAAAATGATCAAAATGCTTTTTGTGACATTTTTGTTTGGTGGTGTGCCGTGTGATTTTTCTAACGTGAAATATGTGCTGTGGCTCCAAAAGGTTGGGAAACACTACTCTAAACACAGGTTGCCATGTTATCTACAAATACAGATTAAAGCTCACTCATGCAAAGTAGAAACTATATGTGAGCATAATCCAGAAATTTTGCTGTCTTCTCTGGGCCAAAGCTCATTTGTGTATAAAGAGTCCAGGAGCTGAACTTCCCTGCCTACAGTCCAGACCTCTCACCAACTGAAAAGATTTGGTGCATCGTGAAAAGAAAAATGCAACAGAAGAAAACAGACTCTTGATCAGAGTCTCAAACTTTTCAGAATTAACTTTGCACATGGATTGTAATGTAGTGCCACATGCTTATATATAGTTAGAACATTAACTAACATACACTATGCTGACAAAAGTCACTCCTCTTAGTCTCTAAATTTAGATGTTTTCAGTCCCTTTGCCACAGGTGTATAAAATCAAGCACCTAATCATGCAGTTACAAACATTTGTAAAAAGAACTGGGTATTACAAAGAGCTTACTGAATTTGAACATGGTGCTCTAATAGTCTGCTACCATTGCAACAAGTCAGTCTGTGATATTTTCTTTATCAACTTTAAGTTAGTAACACTGTGCTGATTAAATAACTGCAGAGAATCCTCCTCTGGCATTAAGATAATCACAATAACTGTGCCCCAGCATTTTCATGACATGGGTTTCCATGCCCAAGCAGCTCCTGAAGGCGGCATGTAGGTGGCCTAGTAAATTTGTTCATGTACACATATGTATATACACAGTACAATATGAGCAACTGTATTAACCCAGGGAGATAAGGATGGTTATCTACTTGTTTTATTTTCAGTTGCAATTCTTGCAGGATATGCTATAGGTGGATATACAAGTTATAATGATGACAAGTCTTGACTGGGACGTATTTCAGAACTAATCATCAGTAGCAACTGTCACCTAGTCTATAATCACCAAAAAACGCCCAACAGTCTCAGCCACATGCAGCTTGTTTGTTGCCTGCAGCTTTCACCATTTCTCAGCCTGCTATTTAAAAGAATACTTAATTCAATTGTTATGGACGTGATGGATGTGGAGCCTTATTTATGTGAGCAATCCAAATGTATTCTGCATGTTTTGTTTAGTTTTTTCACTCACCTTTCAAAATAATTAGTCTGCAGAAAGAAAACATTTGGTATTTTATTAAAAGCTGGTTCTTCCTAAATGTTGTTTTTTTGGTTGTTTCTTTTCCACATGAAAATGTGGACCAGCCTCTCACAACGGTTTACAACGGCTCAAAGCAATGGGCCAAATACCCCTTACTCCCAAGGTGCCTTCTAAAGGATATCCTAAGGATGCTGTCAGATGCCTTCTGCAATATGGTTTCTTCCACCATTTGTTTCATTCCTTTCATAAAAGGAAAAATTAAAAAGTTGTTGATACAATAACAAAAAAGGCTGACAAAGTCTAATCAAAGTAGACTGTAATTTGTGTTTTGTTTTGCAGTTTCGTGGCAGAGTTTTTAATTTCACTGAAATCTGTGTGGGTTCTTAGCTGTTGTCACACTAACAGGGGAATCCTTAGTGAAAATAAGCCATCGTTAACATAATTACATTACATTATTATTACTTTGCAATGCCATGCTTTTCCACCGACTGGTCTTCTAGTCAGGCATAACGTTTAAAGCCTAACTGGCAAATGGGAAAATTGCACAACCAATGTTACATAACCAACTGCCCACCTATCTACCTATAAGCCATTACACCTGCACGAACACCTCTTACAAAACAAGTGTTTTTATGCTAAGAATGAAATTTTGCGGGATTTAAAATAGTTAACAATTTCAGACTGATGTTACACCAACTGAAGATTCAACCCATAAATAAATGCTCAGGCTGTGGGAAATACTGTCCGCCTTCATGTCCTTTAACAGCAGGGTATGAGCTTGTTTCAATTCTGCTGCTTTTATTGTTGAAATTATTTAAAAGTATAGTGGTATGCCAATTATGGTGCTGTTTCACGGGTACACAGCCTATTAAACCAAATCAAAAAGCTCACGTGTGATATTTAAAGTGCAGCATCATCCCGTAGAAACCAGCAGGCAGCTTTCTTTGTGGTGCTCATGCTGCTTCTCTGAATCTGTCTGTTGATCCATGTCTGTCTCCCTGTCTGTCGCTCTAATAATCATCAATTTGTTGTGTCAAAAGCTTCCTCTCTCCTCGCTTCAGAAGCTCATTCTGGAGGATTTTCAACAGCCAAGTCAATCCCGCTGTGCCCTGCTATGAATATGCATGTCTCTTCTTTGGTATTTACTCTTTCAATGGCTTGGAAAGAGATGTAATTAGTCACATTTTTCCTCTTCCATGATTTGGCAGGTGTTTTGAGGTCTTTGTGTGTGTGGGGGTATGTGTGTGTGTGTGTCTGTGTTTGTGTGTGTGTTTGGGCTTGTGCTTGTTCCAAATCTGGACGGGGTTTCTTCAGTTTAGGAGACAGCTAAATAACACAAATAACACACGTTCCATCACCAGCCACTAAAACACTGTTTCTATTCCACCTCACTCTTTGTTGCTCTGCTTTTCCACTTTGCTTCTTCTTGTTTTCTGTGCTTCATTCTTTAGCTGGAGTAACACAATAACACTGGAAAAGATGTTGTTTAAGAATGTTTATCCAAGTAAATATTGGAATTAATGAATCAGATCACTTTTTTTTACACTTTCCATTATAATTAGAAATACTGTAAAATAGCCTTTTTTTGTCATATTAGAAAAATGCTGACAACACAGGTACACAGTGCAACAATATCCACTTTAAACCACAGGGAGTCTCTCCCATGTATTCCTGCTATGTATCAGAAAACCTCCCAGCAGATTATGAAGTTTCAAGTATTATAAATATATAGCCAAGTATTTTTCTGTTTACTGGTTCTTTTCAATTTTACTCAGTAATGCATTGACATTACCCAAAATGAAATGTAAACATGTCGTTATGCAAAACACATTATAGCCTCATCATTCTAAACATTCCTGCTTAACATGAGCTTTGTGTTTTGCAACACGATGAATATTTAAAACAAACTAATAATAAAATATTTTGCGGAGAAAAGTGCATTTTTACACCAGATTAACCTGTTTCCTTTCTGAAGAATGCAAACAACTGTGTTATTAATTGCCCTGACCACTGTTACTCAAAAAGCTTGAAAGTGACAGTTTTCATTACAGAAGCTCGAAACTGCAGCTGAAAAAAAAAAGCTTAGTTTATTGATTTAGCTGCTAGCTAGTTGGAAGCTACTTAATGCCAAAATAACTTGGCCCAAATATTGTCTTTCATTACTTTTCACCTTTTGACACAAGGAAATGTTTGACATTTGACATGTGCACTGTAGAAGGCAATGTAAGCTGATTACGCTTTGTATGTTCTACAGCCAGCAACAGCATCAAATTTAAGAGACAGGGCAACAGGAGAAAGTGAACAAGTGAGAGGCAGGTCATGGAAGATACAATTTCTTTCTCTATTATTATAAGAGTTAAGCAAAGGCAGTGCCTTAGTATACTTTCACTGCACCTAAGTAAAATGAACAGAGGAAATGATAGGTCATGTTTAGAAGAATTTCAAATTCTAAACTTTCATTTTCAGATTTGGAAGATTATTGTAAACTTATCAGTAGGAACAGAGAAGACTACTGACATAAACTGATGTCCATGTTCTTTATTCTTCTTCATTGTCAAATATTACACAGTGTATTGACATTTTACATTCATTTCCAGAAATGTGAATTTCCTGACTTTTAATTTCTTGACTTCCTTCTTTTCCAAAAACAAAAAACAACCAAACAGTGGAAATGGTCATGCAGAAATACAGGACTGAAAATAAGGAGTACTGTAATCTAAATATAACACACAGACATACAGATATAGCCACAGCTGGCTAGTAGCTACATGCTGACTATGGGAAAATGAGAATCTTTACCACCTGCTGCAACCAATTTGTAGGATGATTATGCAGAAAGAGGTCTGTTAAGTAATACGCGATAAAAAACTTGAAGTGACACACTTCCAAAGTGTCGCTGGGCATTTCAGCACCAGTAGGCTGCCCAAAGATTTTGTACCAGTCTACTGCTTTTGTGCAGCCATCACATATTAGTAGTTTTTATATGCAACATAATAAAACTGTTGAGTGAAAATGAAGACAACTAATTCAGCACGGCTGTTAGGCAGTGACTGCTCCTCCTCTCACCTTGATGCTTTTCACATTTGAAATGCATGTTGTTATTGAAGGGGCACATTAGCTTCCAGCAACTTCAGTGAAAGAGGTTGCCTTGATCATCATGCAGCTCACATCTGCTGATCCAATGCGAATAAAAACACGAACACTTTAATTTGTCACATAGAGTGTCTAGGCCGAATATTAGTCCCCATTTGGCATTTCATATCATTTAAAGCCCCGGCGATGTAATTAAACCTGTATGAATGTCACTGAGGTGGGAATGACATGGCAGACTTATTTTGGTTAAAAGGGGCCGTCAATGTGACTTTTTCTGAATTGTCAAATACACATAAACTCAGAAAGGAGGATTAGCTGAAAAGGAGTCACATCCTCTGACATTTGAATAGAAGCTGAAATGAAAGCCTTTTCACCATCCAGTCAATCAAATGAAAGTGCATCTCCTGGCTCTCAACTTTTAAAGAACTTGGAAAACAGACTTGTTTTCCCATTAACCCTCTGAGGCCTGAACCATCATCCCAACTATATCTCTGTTTCTAATCCTACTCAGTCAGAATGTGTTTATTTCTCAGCCATCGTAGGTTGTAACCCTAAACCCTACACTAACCCATTTTGCAAAAAAATGTCAATCGTTTTCAATGTGTAACAGTTATAAAGATTATTTTGTTTTGTTATCTGATTTCCAAGACTTTAAAAAACAACTGAATAAAAACACAGAGAGAAAGGGTTATAATCCATTTTGTGTTATGTGAAGGCTGTGTGCAGGCAGGAGTGGTGATATGAAGGACCCAAAATGCAGACTCACGGAAACGAAACGTGAACTCAAATACAGCTTTAATGCTGAAAAAAGTAACAAAACTGAGACTCCAAGGTAAACTTTACACAGACAGAACACACAGCAAAATAAGGGTAGATCGCAACACCGACAAACTGAAACACAGGGCTTAAATACATAGAGGGAGCCATCAGGGAATGGGCAACAGGAGGGAAACACAGCTGGGGCAAATCAGGCCTAACGAAACAGGGGAAGCAAAACCAGATACATTAACATCAGACATTGACCTTCAAAATAAAACAGGAAACATAACACAGACTGAATTAAAGACACAGACTCATACGCAGGCACTGCAACAGAGGGAACCGAGACATAAACCATAAGACAGAAGACAGACAAAGAAACCAAAGACTAGAAATGATAAATAATATAATAAACTCAAACCTCTGGGTCAACGACCCAGGCATCCTAACATTTTGTTGAGTTTCCTGGTTACATTTTGTACACATTAATAAAGTCTGAGCCATTTTCACAGATGACGACTGCATACGACTGCAGGAAAAATCAGGTCACACTGTGCAAAGTTATTTAGGGAATCTTAAACCTGTCAAACTCCATATGTCATGTTTGTGTATGGTTTTTATGTGGAGCAGTTGTGACAGAGTTCAAAGGAAACCCTGAAACTGTTCTATGTGTGTTCCAACTACCTTTATCCAGGTTCCCATAGAGACAGGCACCTGGTGTTTTTTGAAGGGTCATGGAGGAGAAACAGTGAAATAGTAAAAACACACAGGAGTGATCATAGATGGTACACAAAAAGAACAGAGGTCATAAAGAGGTCAGAAAGTGCCTTGAGAGATGGTGTCCAGATACAGATATGAGATTCATAGCTGCTGCAGTCCACAGTGGTGCAGGGGTTAGCACTGTTGCCTTACAGCAAGAAGGTAATCCCTGTGGGGCCTTTATATGTATAGTTGCCTGTATGGCTTTCCTTCAGGTAATCTCGCTTCAGTAAATTTATGGGTGTGAATGTGATATGAAGTGCCCACCCTGATACTGCATTTTAATAAATATCAGAGTTGGTACCTTGCGTGAGTTTCCAGTAGTACTGAAGTGGGTAACTTTTTTGACAGTTATTAATGGTAATGTGGTAAAAAATTCAGAAAATAACAAGAAATGCTGATGTGATGATGAAGAACGGTGAAACAGAAAATAGTTCCTTGCCACTATGTCACCAGGTTGGTCATTTCTTTTGTATTCCACATTGATTTATAGTCTGTTTTACATTGAAGTCTAATTAATCTAACAGTGTTGTCATTTTATTAATTAAATGTTGCTCTGAGAAGGGCGTATTAAGACATTCATTTCATCACTTAATGATTTAAATAATCATCAGTCCGTCGAAGTGAGTGTTACAAAGTTCATTTGCATACAGATAGTACACCAAGTTTCAAGCTTTGAACTGAGAGATGGTTGTAACTTGCCTTTTGATCATTTTGTTATTCTGACAGATTATGAATGAAAAGCCTTATCTGTATTGACTTGACCTTTATGATTTGCAGTTTTGGCTAAAAACTGTGATAAAATAAGACTCTGTCATTCGTTGCTTTTTGTTTTCAGCTTTCAGCTATTTTATCACACCTGGTTCCAGTCACCACCATGAATATCAGAAAAAAACTGTGGGTGTCTCTTTTTGATGTGGGCTTTTAGGGTCATTACCCAGGAGGCTTTTCTTCCATCCAGCCACAGATTTAGATCCCCCTAGTAGACCAAAAATAGCAGACCCATGGTTCCCTCTCTATCTCTCAATCTCCTGCAGAGAGCACACTTTCCATTTTGGGCAATTTGAAGCTCTTAAGCCTCCACCATTATCACTACCCCTCTTTTATCAGTGTGTGTGTGTGTGTGTGTGTGTGTGTGTGTGTGTGTGTGTGTGTGTGTGTGTGTGTGTGTGTGTGTGTGTGTGTGTGTGTGTGTGTGTGTGTGTGTGTGTGTGTGTGTGTGTGTGTGTGCGTGTGTGTGTGTGTGTGTGTGTTCTTTCTAAGCCTTTGCTTTGGTGAGAGCTTGGTCCACTACACTGGAATGCACTCGTGGCTGAAGAGGAGATGGTGTTGTACCCTTGGATTGTGCTCCTGCTCTCATGACCTCAGCATTCAGGCAGTCCTGCTTCAATATACAGTAGAGTAAAGGCCCTTTCATGCAGGAAGCCACATGCACTGTGCTCCAAAACCCATTGTTTTCCAAGGCTTGCACCTGTACAGCATCTAGTAAAGCACAGCGCAGTGTGACGTACATTCATGCAAATATACATCACATCAGTGTATCAGGGCTTTAATGGGCTGCTACAGATGCTGCTGTATAATATGCAGCACCATAGTCCTGTAGGACAATTGTCTAGTTCTACAATATAGTTCATTACCTTTATATTGTTGAAATGACAAAAAAGCCATTGTCCTGACTTAATTTGGATGTCCAAGAAGATGTTTTCAAAAGAATGGCTTGCACATTACAATAAAGGGAAAGCAAAAATGCAAGAGATCCTTAAGAAATTTTACTTGACTCTGATGTGGCGCTCCTTTATTTTACTGTTCATCTTAAAATTGACTTTCGTCCACCTTAAAAGGATCGAGCTGAAGGTTCTCTTACAGCTCCCATAGCATCATAATCTGAATATCACAGAAAATCTATGGATAGAGCTCTCAAAAGAGCAGTGCATGCATGGTAAAAGGAGAATCTCATTGAATTAGAAGACATTTGGAATAATACCAGTTTAAATTTCCCACCCCAGTCTTGTAGCTGTAAGTTTTTAAAAAAAGAAGGAAAATGCTTTCTTTTTTGTCATGTTTGTTTTGAAAAGTTAAAAGTTGTAAATTAAAAAAAAAAAAAGCCAAACAATGTGGATGTATGTAAAAGGCAGAGCAGTAAGGTTGGGAATAGATGAGGGCTTGTTGTCAAGTGAGTTAGATCTAATAGATGTTTCACTTAAAAGGGAAAAATGTCTCCAGAGTTGCGAGTACTTTTTCAAAGCATGAAGTGTCATTTGGCTCTTTCCTTTTACCTTGTGCTCTCTGTTTAAACAACTTTTACATTTGAGACTGCCATTTAGAGCTTTAATGTCAGCCGCTGATGAGAAATTTGGCAAATGACTTGCATGCTGTGTTATATAGTGACAGCTGGTGTGCTGAGAATTTGTTTCAGTGACTGCCCAGACTTAGGCCTGAGCAGAGGGAGGCACTTGACAGACCTCTCACCCTGCAGGAGCTCACAAGAGTAATACTGCATCTGTCCCCAGGCCCTGCTCCCACTATTGATGCAATTCCAACAGAGTTCTAAAGGCCTGTTTGGGGTGCTGTGAAGGGGATCGGTTAGAGGTTTTCTTGGAGTTTGTCTCAGAAGGCTACCCAGCAGCTGTCAGCAGGCAATGGTGTCATTTCTGACCAAAGAATGAGGCCTGCAGCTTCATCTTTGTGTTGTTATTATAACATTTTTCTTACCAATACAGTAAGGACCTACTTAGAGTTTGATGCACAAGGGGCAAGCTGATATCATGTTACAGGTACATTTGTGTTATACAACTATTTCCATGATGAAGATCCTAATCAGACTGGAAAAAAAACTCCAAACAAACAAAAATAGTTGTAGAGATCATTTTTTAGGTTTGAATTGGACTATGTATTAAGGTGTGATTCAGGTATTATTGGGTCAGAAACTGATTCCATGTTAAAATGAACTTATATTTAGGAGATCATGATGATAATCTATCATAATGACACAGGAGAAGGAGAATGTCACGCTGTGACCAAGGGACCTCTTAGCCTGCTGAGGTCTGAGTCATCAGCTGCCACGTCTTGACAACAAAACAAAACAAAAGAAGTAATAACAGAAAAAAAATCTTTTTTTTTTTTTTCCAAAAATCCTTTCTTATGCCTTCCTCCACAGTATGGGCTTAGGTTAGGTTACCACCATGACCATGGCTTGGAATTGATGGAATGTTAAAAGCTAGAATGCTTTAGAGCCTATGGACAGAACCACAGATAATTCTCTTTATAGTTGCTGGTTAATAGATAAGACAAATACAATCTGCAGGGGAATGTGGAAATAGAACAGAAAATAGGGGCAAGGTTACAGCAAAGCCATAAAATGGTAGTGGTTGATGCAAAAGTCCTTTGAGTGTAAAATCCTGGCTGCAAATGAACTGGCTGCTTTTACTCTCTGGCATCACTTCTGTGTGTTGAACCCCTAAAAGACCTGCAGGAGGTCTCAAAGGATGACTAAAGTGGCAATTGTGCACATGCCAGTGCAGAACAGAGGCCGAGGTCTGGTAAATTTACAAAGTGGGCTTTGTTCTTTCTAGCCAAAAATGTAACAAAGCTTGTTGTTACAGCTTAATGCCTTTGGGTAGTATTTTAATCAGCTCAGTGCCATTAGAAATGTTGCCCATGTGGACAATGAGCCTTGCTATTTACAGACGATTTTAACATTCAGTGCTACTATAGAAACTTGTACATGCTATATGAAGCCATGCAGATAAATGTGCCCCCCTTGCCAGGCTCCCACCTTCTTAACAATAACATCGAGTGACAGTGCGTATGTCCAATAAAAAAAAATGTTCACAAGGTTTCCTTTTTTAGTGGCCACAATCCAAATCTCTCCCTAACCTGAAAAACCTGAACCAAACATTTTAAAGATTAAAATTCAATCTAAACATCACAGTGGCCCCTGATCACGACCCCTCATGGTCTCAGTTGCCACTGGATTAAATTCTAACCAAAATTAAGTGTTTTATTTGCTGAAATGTAAACCATATTTATTCTGTAATGAAAAATTCTTAAATATTCTAGATAATGAAATATACTAAATGTTTTCAATATGGGAGTGAAAAGATGTGTGGCTGAAAAATTTAATTTTCCTGGTTATTTTTCCTTGACCTCAATGGAAAATGTCACAAGGTCAAGAACAGATGTGTGAAAACTCATAAGGACCTGGGAAAAGAGAAGCTCAATGCTCAGAGAAGCAAACTGCACTTCCACTAGATTCCTTAATAGATATGATGTCCGAGGTGGTGAAACTACATTTTCCGGGTAGTGCACTACAAAATGTGCATCTACCTGCCATGTCATGTTGTTTTATTCAGGTCATATAAAGGAGAGCCACCAGTGAAAAATATAATATTATATTCTTTAAAAATAAATAAATAAAATATGGACGCTTATTTCATTATTCCTTGCTTGCAAGATGATCCATTGCAAATATTTGTATTTGTATATTTCACTCCATTCATCACTTATCCAAGTACCTGGAGCTTATCCGAGTTGACCCGAAGTAAACTGTTGTTGAAAATTCCGAATATTTTAATTATGGCATGAAAAAGAAAAAATGAATTAACATTTATATGATGTGTGCCACTTTGTCAGTTACTGTTGATCAGTTTCGCAAATGTTCCTCTTTTCCTCTCATAGAAGATGGTCCAGTTCATCCTTTGCTAAAGGAAGTAATAAAAGAGACACTGAACCACCTTACCTTAGTATTTATAGAATTCAGCGAGCTCTGATTATGAGTGCCGCCTGCATACTTCTGGGTCATTTCACTTAGTTAAGAATCTTACTGAGTACATTTCACTGTTCAACCACACCCAATGTCTTAAATGGTCATGACATAACATATCGTCAGGATGTTACTGTGCCATATAATTCTGGTAGAGCATTCTCCTCTCAGAGTACTGGCTTATTTGTGGTTCCTAGAGTTTTTGAAAGCAGAATAGCATGTGACCCTGAACCATGAACCATGAACCATATACTATGGGCTCAGGCTGTTGGTGGACCTCTCATGACCCACATGAGTACTACTTCTCTACTTTCCGCTCATTGCTTACTGTGCAATTATATGCCACTATTGAATGCCTTTCCTTTTGTCTGCCCTCTAGTTTTTCACCTTGCTGTTTTTCATCTCTCTATCTTTATTATCTTTATTCCTTTCTTTTTCCTCCTACTCCAACATCTGAGTTTGGTTCTGTACCCAAGACTCTGCTAATAAAGTTTCATTAGATTTTAGTTTTTTTTCACTAATTTTGCGGCGTGTCTTACCTTACATATAAAACACCTTGAGATGACTGTTGTTGCAAAATGGTGCTATAGAAATAAAACTGAACTGAGTTGGATTAGATGTATCTTCTCCACTGTTATTTCTTTTTTGAAGAATGATTGCCTGAAATGCTATTTTGTCAACTCTATCCTCTGGTAGTTTGAAGTGTAGCTTCTAGTCTGAGCCTCGACCGACCAACTATGGACCTTTTATTTTCAAGAAACTTGAGGATAACCTAAAGAGGAATTTCTAGGTGGAAAAATCAGTGAGCTACAAACATATTTTCTGTTTCCTCAGAACGTCAGGACATGGCTGCTTGCTTAATTTGCTCCTGTACATTGCCCATATAGACATAATGGCTCGGTTGAATGTAATCTAGTCTCAACACAGTGTTTCTTTGACTCTATGTGTTATCCCTTTTTAGGTACCGTGAAGTGATAAGGATTGGTCTGTTCTGCAGATTTTGAGAATCGCCGCAAAGGAAATGACCTCATCCTCTTCCTGACTTTCCCACAGTGATGGCTGGGGATGACTGAGGGAAAAATTTGTTAATTTAATTTTATTCTGCTTTTTTAATGAATGATGATTGAGAACTTGCTGACACACACACAGAAAATTAGGCTGCTCAGCTGCAGTGACACCTTGTTTATGGCATCCTTTGGGATGCCATAAACACATTGCAGCACAAACTGATTGAGCCACCTGGGAAGGTTATACAGTGAGCAGAGAGTCAAAAATAGTGCACCATGGAAGTTGCTGCTGTCCAGAGAACTAGAGTATGTATGTTGCAGGCTGTATGCAGTTTAATGATGGCACTGATAGAATCCTTTAGAAAAATAAAGGGGAATTCTGTATTGGCAAACCTGGTAAAATAGAAAGTCGAAGCAGACACAAGCCAAGATTACAATCCTCTTTTGTACATCCTTCTTATTTAAGAAACCTTAAAGGTTGATGATACAAAAACCCACACTGTGAAATCTCTGAAACATGCAGTATAACTCAATAGACACCATATATTCTTTAATACTGCCAACATCCTTAAGGACTCTGTTTTATAAAACACATCAATCTGTCTCTGGCAGTCCTTCATCCAATTAACCTGCCATTCAAATAAATGATGATTAAGCATGTTTGGCACTAGCTAAAACTGCTAAAAATGTATGCGTAAGTAAGGAAGCCTGAAAAGTGTAAACTCTGATGGATGTTTAAATACCTGTTTGAAATGTTTGACAGCGACATGATTTTGTGTTCTCTTTCTAATTTGATTAGCCAATAAATCCATCCTCACTGCTTGTATTTCTTGTAGTATCAAACTCTGCATTTGTAGAACTCAGTAACTTGCAGAAGGTTACTTAAGAAAGTAACGTCCAAGTGTTTGTTTTAAATTCAGTCTTTCTGTATCACGTGTTTTGAGTTTGTTTTTAAAACCGTTCAGTGGTTTCAGTATGGGGCTGACTGAAGCCTTTTGACGGTCAGTCCTGTGGATTTGGGAAGCTGCTTATTTTCCAAAATGTTGCCAGAGAGCAGCATCACTGCAGGTCCTAATAAATATTTTGTAAAAGTAGCCAGGCTGCCCTACTTCAGCGAGGTATGACATAAATGGCATGGATCTGTAGTCTCAGAGTTCCTTTTTCGACGAGCACCAGACCTACACTTGCCTCAGGGTGAAGTCTGAGCTCCACAGAATTCTTCCCAGTGAGTTCATGTATACACTCACACTGGGCATTGTGTCGAGAGCGGGGTTGCTTTACTTAGTTTTGTGAGAAAAGATTATATAAACTAAAGCTTGCCAAAGCCCTTATGCACTTGTTTCTGTATTTTGAGTCCCCTATCTCCCCACACAGTCAAATGTATTGTTATCAGACTTACTTTTTTTGACTCTTGATGTACTGTTGATCCACTCACACTCAAGCACACCACCCACACTTGCTCACAAATATGCATCATCATATATACAATGTGTCTGTGCAAATAATAACCTAGCAGGTTTAATTTTGCAGTCAGAAAACCTGGCAAAAACATTCAATAAAAATAATGACGATTTTGCAGCTGCACTTCAAAGCGACACTCTGATTTGAGACTAAAGTCAGGCTGTTTTCATCAACAGTTACTGATGAGAAAAGGGTAGCCACTGCTGGCATCAATGAAGGCTGAATTTATTGCATAGAAACACACACACAAAGACACACACACACACACACACACACACACACACACACACACAGCCGAAAGATACAAAATATAAGCAAACAGGCATGCAATCAGAGTCAGAGATCAGGGAGTGGAATGCTGAAACAGTTGGGGAATAGAATAATAGAAAAAGAGGTTTTCTTCTGGCCTGAAGATTATACAGCACAGAGCTTTTGAGCTGCTACCTTATCACCATAGCATAATGTTTCTGTCCTATTTGTTCTTTAGTGATTTATGTATCCAGCAGGGCCTCAAACTCAAAGAGGCTGTGTAGTTAGAGTGGTTCATCCTTTTATAATGGAGTGGATGTTGTGGGATATACATCCTGCGTAGAGAGGCAACATTCATTCTGTTTCTTCTGTAATTAAAGACTATATACCTAAATCTTGACTTTACTTAGTGCTAGAAAAGCCAGCAACACATTCAACAGAATGCCATAATATTTATCAACTGGCCTCTTGGGACAAGAGGTTCTGAAGTGCAAGAAATGAATGCCATCAATCTAACCGACTGGAATTTTGGTAAAAATTATTCTTGCTCATTGCTGTGGTTCTCAATTTCCAGAGCAGGCACATCATGCATTACACCATTAGTAAATAGAATGAAGACTTTTAGCAGTGACATCACTATATGGAATTGATAGGCTGCATTTGAGAAATTCAATAGCTGAGATACAATCAATATAAAACCAATGTTTTAATGTGGCCATGAAGAAGACTTCCCAGGGACTGACCATGACTAATTCGACCATATCATGTCCTTACCACAATTTAAGTGAGTTTGCCCTCTCTTAGAGGAGAATTATGTACTGACTATTCTGTGCACATAATATCAAACTATTTATTTGTATCAACATAAGCATTACAATTTAAGAAAAACTGCTTGCCTGTATTTCTGTTCTACATTTGGTTAAATTTCGCTGATCCCGTCCTAGTGACAATCAACAGATTTAGCTGTTCATGTATAAGTAAGGGTTTGTTTTTAGCAAGGTTTTAGCAATGACACGATTTGTTTTAAAATTTTGCCTTTGTACAACATTTTAAATCAAACATTCAAGAGGTAATTGTAGTCCAGACTTTCAACTTTAATTCAAGTGATATAACATTTCATTGCATTAACTGGTTTTTATACATAGCCCTCCACATTTTCAGAGGCTCAAAAATGATTGGCAAAGCAGCTTAATGACTACCTGAGACCCTTTTCCTTATCATTCAAAAATAAACTAAAAATAAACTATGCCGTTAAGAACTAGTTTGTTTACAACTGGCTTACAATATTTTCACTGTTCATTTCTATCTGCATGTATCAACCGTCCACAGTTCATTTATACATTTATGGAATACCTCTCAATATTGTACTGTCTAATATGAGATGTTAGACAGAGTTTCTGCTATGACTCCAAACTTTTTAAAAACTTTTTAAATGCACCATCGCAGCCCTATCCAGTGGTGATAAGACACACTTGAAAAGCACATGTACACTGACTGAATCCCAGCAACACAATTGCCTTTGGCATGGCATCAGAACTATGATGAAATGTTAAAGGTTAAAGTGGTACTCCAAGAGAAGTGGTGCTTTGTCAGCATTGACTAGAGAGAAAGACTCAAATGGGGGATGGTTGGAGTTGTTGAATGCAGTGCATAATCAGACAGACCAAAAATGACCACACCATCACAAGATCTAAATGTCATGCTTTGTTTACTGTACAAAAACAATGTTCAACCCTCTGCTTTGCATCTTTGTGGAGAAGGACAGAAAGAGTCAGACCACACTACGATAACAAGCCCAAACACACTTCCAAACTACTACAGAACTACTTAAAGACCAAAGAAGACCAAAGAGCTCTGACTGTCAGTGAGTTTCCTCCATGATCACTTGATCTAAACCACACTGAACATTTATGGGGCACTTGAAGATGGAGAACCAAGTCATGAGTTATCAGGTTTAGACAAATTTGTGGATTCCATGTATGTTGAGTGCTGCTGCTGCCATTAAAGCAAAAGAGAGGCAGAGTAAGATAATTATGAAACATTATAATAAGGCTGATGTTCTCAGATCATCTGTATAATTAACAACCAATTTTCTTGCAGTGTCACAAGGAAAAACATACCAGATGCATGTTCTTATATGGATAAACAAATGCTTCAATGCAGAAGTTAAGTGATTTGAAGCTTTCAGAGATTAGCCCTAAAAAATATCTAACATCTACACTCGCCCAGAAATACAACGATATGGAAATCTATGGGGAAATGATCCCAGGCTCATTTCTCTATGACACTTTCCTAATGAGTTTATAATAGGCTCAACCTCTAGTAGCAGGTTGTACTGCTAGCTAGTAGTTCATTAGTCGCAGATAATACCACATAATGCTTATTTCGTAAATTAGAGTTCATTAAGAGTCAAAAATAAGAACAAATCCAGGTACTCATTAGTTTACAACTTCTCCTTCAAGTGATAAGCCAGTGAGCATCCCTTGATTACACTTTCAGATTCTATATGTGGTACACAACAGTGGGACACATTACATATAATGGTTGTCCAATAGCACACGCAACTGTTGACCACTACTGCATGGGCCAGGCAGTATCATGCTAGTGTTTGCAGTTTAACAAACTTCACTGTAGTCGATCAAGTTCCACAAATACAATTGAAACTGTTTTCACCCAAAGTTAACTGCAAAGAAATACTTGTTCTGACATCATAAAGATAAGTAAATGTGTCTGCTTAACCATCAAATTTAGTCTTCATAGGTGGGTGATTTAACCAATTTCATTTCCGTGTGCATACAAAATGGCAGTTAGCCTAAACAGGCACTTTTCCCTTGATAATTATCTTTCCCTGTCAGGAGAAACAGCAGGGGACATGCTATATTATTAAAGAGGAGTGCATAAAATGAGAGTAGTATGCTTAAGGAAAACACTATCAAAGAAAGCCCCTCCAGTATTATCTGCCTTTCCTGCAAGTATAAGCTACATGCATATTGAAAGAATCCTTTGTCTGCTCACCTTTGATCCTGGTTGATGTGTCTGAAGCAAAAACAGAATTGCCATAGAGAATCTGTGTCAAATTTATATAAAATGCTAATCTATGCCTTTTAATTACCTGACCTGACTGAACTCTTTAGATGCTCATCAAAAGATTCTGCTTTTATTAATGGATATATCATTTTATGTGTTCTAATGTGCATTTGTATTGTATTTTTTCTGTAATATTAATATCTCTATCTGTAATATCTCTTCATGTCTCTTTCTCTCTTGAACCCTCTTAAAAATGCAGAACCTAGTCTTTCTTACATATCTGTAATTATTTGCATGTAATGCAAATCTTGGAATAAATATTAATATTTTCTGTATCACATTGTCTTTTATTTGTTTCCTTTTTCTGTTTTGAAGACAGCTTGAGACGTGTTTGAGTCTCGAGGTTCTGCTGACCTTTCAGTTTCACTTGTTAATCTTTTGTAAGGCACAGACTCAAAATTAGTGGCAACAGGGTTTATAAAATATTGAATCCAAATTTGATAGTTTTAGTTTAAATTGTTGCCCATCAATATGTAGGGACTGTTTTGGGTGAAAGGTCCAACAGTGTGTGTCTGCAGTCTATTCTGATACACAATGGAGGCTCTAGATCTAGATAAAAACAGTGAAATTAGCAGAAAACTACCACCAGATTGTGATCCACCATGCAATTCCATCTGGCTTTATTTTTTATTATGACCTTAAGAATCTTGAAGCAGTGTGGGATCATGATCTTTTACAGAAAAAAGATCAAATGAAGCCAGCATCCAAGGATGAATTTTGAAATGGCTGTCAAGAAGCCTGGAGAGCTACTTAAAGAAATTAAAAGAAAGCTTGCCTAAGAAAATTGAGAAGAATAAAGGTCGTCAGCTTTCAAGCTAGTTAGAATTGTACAAACTCTGCTCTGCAAACCGATGCTGCACCAATTTGCATTCCACACACAAAAAAAGTGTTGCTAATTGAGCCTTGTAGCAGTGGAGGCAAGAAAGGAAGTCGTTTATGGTTTTATATTGTCACGTGTACTGTACTGTATCTAGGACTTGTGTCATATAGACAGCCTATGTAAATGGCAGTATCAGAGTGCAAAATCCTTTTGTCATGTATTCATGTTCACTAAATGTTGTGTAATGCCGCCTTTTTGAGCTCAGGGACAAACTTTTTCAAGCTCACATTTGTTCCAGACCTGTGCATGCTGACTAAAGTTATTTCAGCAAACTGCACTGCAGTAAAGCAATTGGAATTTAAAGGTCACGTGATTGTTGATGCAACCTCCAACGTATAAACATATTGGCACATGCACTGAGTCTCTGCCCATATTGTTCTTCATGTATAATTTGTCATACTGTGCATTTAAAACGTATAAAGCTTGGACTTAATGGAAGTTTTAAAAAATCAGACACAATCATGCAAACAAATCCTGCATCATTATATTCAGATCTGTCAGCCTCCAGCAAATGCACCAAAACATTTACAAAGGCCAGGTTATCACACTGCAAGTAAACATGTCTGACTTCCTGAATAGACTGTTTTCTCATGGTAAACAGCTGTCTTAACTCCTTTTTCCTAATTAAAGGAATGAGATATTGATCCTGTTATCTCTGGCAGAAAACTAGAAGACTGGAGTTGCTTACTACCTTACTGTTGTTTTTCTTCAACAATCACTCAAGCTGAAATCAACAGCCACGTGTGTTCAGACACAAAAAATATATGTAGTGAATACTAAATGTGAAATATGACTACAGTGTCCTTCACTGTTCCAAATGTTTGGTGTTGAATAATGTCAAGGAAAGTGTTTTTGTTGAACATTATTATGACACCCATAAGCTGAACTTTGACCTTCTGGATATGAAATAATAGCACAAGAATTCACACAAGAAAAAATTAGTTTTTGGACTTCAGTGACCTAATTCTCCTTTTTCCTCAAGTCCAAGTGACTGTGCTACAAACACTATATAGACAAAAAGAAGACTGAAAAGAAGAAGCCAAAAGTACTGGCCAACACCCCTCATGCTCTGGTGTTTTCAGTCGCATTGCTACAGGTGTATAAAGTCGTGTGTCTAGCCATGCAGTCTGTGAATGAATGGATTAATCTAAAGAGCTCACTGAATTTGAGTGTGACTCTGTAATAAAATACAATCACAACAACAAGTCAGTTCATGTAACTTCATAGTACATGTTGAACTGTAAATGCTACCACTGCAAAGTAGAAGTGTTTAGGAACCACAGCACAGACCATGTAAAGTTACAGAGTAGGGTCACTGCAGAGGCACACAGTGCATAAAATGCTCTGCTGACTCACAACCTGCAGATTTTAAACCTCCCCTGGTGTTAATATCAACACAAAAACAGTTGCAGAGAATTCCATGACATGGCTTTCCATAGCTGAGCAGCTTCTGTAGCTGTAACATGTAGGTGGTACTTAGTCACAGTGATGTTTGACCACAAACTAAAAACCATGGTTATCAGACATTAACTAAAGTGTGATCACAATCATTACACATTTAAAACCCTTCACAGGATGCTTACAGTTATAAAAATACCAAAACTGTTTAAAATTGTACATGAAAAGTGGTACTGGTGTCCAATAGATGCTTTTAGCATTTTAGCATCTGGATAAAACATTAAATACCAAGAGAAGCAGTGTAAATATGGCAGTTGATACCCTGATGTACTGACCTTAGAACAGCATTTACACCCAACAGTTGATGTAGCTCTAGACCTATGCTTAGTTCAGCCCCCAAACTGATTTAACTGGATGAGATGTTAAGAATTACTTAGTCAAACTGGTGTGTAGAACAGTTCATTCAAAACCTAAAAAGTAAGAGTACTCAAAAAAGTAAGTATAAGTCAGCAAGATGATGACAACAAGCAAGGTTAGGGACAAAAAGCTAATAAAATTAAAGGGGGAAAACCTTAAAGCTTAAACAACACATCCATGACAGGTTATTTTAATCATGTAAAGCTCTAAAAAGGACGGTTTACTGGAAAAAAAATACCAGCATAAATGTGACTTTTTATTAATCACCAATGGAAACTACAGTAATTTACCATATTTACACATTTCATATGTTCACACAAGACCTTAGCTTAAATAAAATATATTTTAATAAACATAAACTTACAAAACCTGAACAGAGAAAGTTCATGATGCCAGATGGAGCCAAAAAGAGTGCAACCTTATGTCCTTATCATCTTAGAGCCTAAGAACCCTCAGATGAGCTGCATCAGCTGATGACCCCCCTTAATTTTTAGCATGAGGATTGACAAGGAAACACTCCCAGTACAGAGGGATGAGTGTCATGATATTCACTAATAATTTGGTGATAATTATAAGCAAACAGGTGTTTTACTTTACACATTAACACTTCAGCTTTACTTGTGCACTGAGTGCTCCAGGTAAGGAAAGGTTAGGCTGAGGTCAGTGTGGCCAGACATGCTCCATCTACAGCCTTGGTAAGATAACAGATTCTCTGTGAGCCTGAGCGCCACTGAGGCAGAAACAGACATATAAACTACTGCAGCGTAAAGTAAAGGGTCATCCTGGCCAACTACTACAACACTGGAGGCGAAAGGCTTGGCATGGTGGTGGATGGAGGTGGCAGAAATGTGTGAGTTCAAGTGTGTATGTACGAAAAGAAAAAAAAACTTATCCCATCAGTGGATCCTCCAGGGCAGAGGCTGTGTGTTTCCATGAATTTAAAACACAGTATATGGGGAAATATGTGTGTGTGTGTGTGTGTGTGTGTGTGTGTGTGTGTGTGTGTGTGTGTGTGTGTGTGAGTGTGTGTGTGTGTGTGTGTGTGTGTGCGTGTGTGTGTTTGAGTGTTGTGAGCCTTACCCTTTAGGTGGATCTTATTTTCCGGGCTGTGCACCAACACCGAGCTAACTGAATCCAAGCTGTCGTAGTTACTGCAGCCGAGAGGGCCTGTCCTTGTTTCGGTTACCTAGGAAATAGAGGAGGGATAGCTCTGTTTACTTCAACAGCTACCTCATCCACTAATCAATGGATGAGGTAGCTGTTTGTTTCTCTTTCTGGCAGTCATGTACACAGCTGTAGCAGGTGAAGTGTGTGAAGGCAGGCAGAATACTGGATGTGGCAGAGCCCTCTGACAGCAGAGAAACTGTCACCATCTTTGGCTTCACTCATACACCTGCAGACACAGCTGTGTGCAACGTGAGGGCTTTCTTCAAAGAATGGTGGAAAGTATGTGAAGAAAAGTGAGAAGTGAACAGATGCAGATACTTGTGAAGGAGTCACAAAATCAAATATTGAAAGGTAGGCTGTTAAATGGCTTTAAGCAGCAGTTTGTAGTAGAGGCAATAAGCATGGTAATGACCACTTTTACATGTTAGTGTTCTTAAATACTCAAAATCTGCAAATTTCTTAAATATTACACTAAGATGTTATTGTTACTTTTATGACTATCATTATTCCTATTAGCAGAAATCATGATATTTGTTGTTCCATTGAATTATTGCAAATGCATCTTACTTAAAATGTTCATATAATCTGCTGATTTGTTTGAGCCCATGTTTTTATCACAGCGTCACAGACATGATCGCTTTGCCCAAACCCCACAAATTTAACATTATGTCTATAAATTGACTTCATTATTAGTTTTAGATACTTTGTGGTATGTATTTAAGAATATTTACCATGTAGTATCTCTTATTATTAGGGTTTAAAAACATATTTCTATTCACAAGTTAAAAATAAATAAAAACATATAATTTATCTTGGCTTTAGAATAACTGTGAAACACATTTCCCTTAATAAGATTCAAGGCAGCAGGCTTTAGAGAGCTGTAATGTTTAAGTGTGACCAATGATAATGCTGCATCTGTTACAGCAGCAAAACACTCAAGAGATAACATGGAAGAACTGTAATTTTAAGTAAACCTTGGAGCTGTTTAAATACAAGGCACTGGTAGCGCCCCACCTTCTCCACCCGACTTATTCGGAGGCTGTAAAATGGCCATTCATAAACCAAATGCTGCCATCACCTTCCAACATAAGATACTTTTGCTATACTACAAGAAATTAAGAATCAAGAATCATGCTCTTCCTTTTTTATATTATCTTTATGCACCACTTCGTACAGCCTTACACTCTGTCGGGACAATAAAGACAGCTATTACTGATGCAAACATCATTTTTAAAAATCGCTTATTTAACAGGTAGATAAAGAAATACTCTCCAGTGTGTATTGTATTTGATTTAAAGGTTTCTTTAAAATGCTAGCAGCATCAAAGTACAGGTATTGTGCAGATAGAGGTTCTAATTGTATGAATATACAACATCATCACTGAACAAAAATATTATAGGGACTTGTTGATTGCAAGTGATGATGACAAGTGATCATACAATACAAAGCTGGCTAGCTGCACTGGAGTACCAGTGCAACAATCAGAGGGAACTGAACTGAAAATTTCTTCCTTACAAGATGCAAAAAAAGTAAATTGTAATAGTACAATTTAGTTTTTAAAAATATATCAATTGAAACTGAATAGAGATGTAATGGAAATTATGATATGTTGACAATATTGTTCTTGTGACATGAACAGAGGGTGAAGAAAAAAGGTGCACACAGAGCAATGAGTGTAAACAGAAAAAAGATGGAACAAAGGGATAAGACACAAGAAAGAAAAGAAAATACTGTAAAAAAAAAATCAAGCAAACATTATAGTGCAGATATTGCACACAGTTCATTTTCCCGAGCAGTTGTTCAAAATAGAACATAAGAATATTGACATGTCCTCTGGCAAAATCATTCTGCAGCTAAATCAGGCTATTTGGCAAATGAGGTAGCCTGTGCAAATTTGCTGTCCTTAACACAGCCCTGTGCCTTACATCTTCACACTCTGCCTTGCATTAAGATTGCATCTAATATCAAAAGAAATAGAAGTTACCCTTGAAGGCGCTACAGGAGATACACATCTCAAACATCACTCAAATAACCAACTAAAAAAAACAGACACTGCTGAGATGAAGTCAAAGATAAGCTACAGATAAAGGCAAGCAACAAGGAAAGATTAGTGAAGGAGGACGGGGCTGTTTGGGGATGTTGTTTCAGCCACACGTGCCACTGATAATCCCTGCCTTAAAAAGAAACCAAAAGAAACCTGTTGCATCTCATTCACGTTTTGGAATTGGCTGTGTAACATAATCCCTTGGGTTTTTCTCTACCTCATAGGGTGCGCTCAAACTCTGCGAAGTCGGATAAATTATGTGATTCCACAAAACCAAAGCAGTTTGTATTTTTTTATAAATTGCATGCAGTTAAAATTAAAAGCCTGCAGAATGTGCACAGTGGTTATGAAAAGGTACAAAAATGATCAGGGTAGGACAACTATTTTGCAGATATTTGGCTTTTGAATTAGAGAAATATAGTAATAACCAAACAGTGCATGTTTTTCCTTTTATTTGTTGTATTTTCGAGGTTATCCTCTGAATCTTTTAGCCAACAAATGATTCTGAATTGGATTTGGATAAGTGGTTAAGAAAGTGGATGGATGGATGGATGGATGGATGGATGGATGGATGGATGGATGGATGGCATTTCCCCTTTTTTGTGTTAGTCTCTTTGTTTTCACTTCCTCTTTCATTTTGATGACATCATTCTTCTTCCTGTGTGATATTTTAGTCCCACACTGCCTCATCTTTGTTAAGTTCTATTCTTTGTATATACATACTGTAGTCCTGCGTTGCCTTTATCGAGCTGCCAGTCTGTGTACTTCCACCTGCTGGGTGAGTTCTTTGTTAACTCGTTCTAGTTTCAAAGTGGATCCCCGGGGTTTTTCTTTTTGGACCGTCCTTTATTTTTGGACCTTGCTAATTATTAGCGGGTCTTTCTCTTGTACTTCACCTACTATAATTTTCTCTTTTATGTACACTAAAAAAAAAAATCCATCACTTGTGTTATCCCAATAAAACACTTTACTACACCCAGCAGGAATATAAAGGAATACACGCTGCTTAGTGGGGTTCTTTGTGACCCTCAATCTCAACAAAGGAAGTGGAGACAGCAAACACAGCATGACTCACAGAACCACAACTACCACACTGAGGAAAATTCATATAATAAATATAAAAAATAAAGTGCGAGACTAAAGATGGAGCAGCTTAGCTTAAGAAGAGAAGTTAGAGCAGGTATTTCTAAATAATTTAGTTCATAATTTGGAATTTCCAGCTGTAGCACAGTCAAGAGGTCACATTCTTGCCAGTAGGCAAGAAAATACTGCCAAATTGTTCCACTGTGGACCCAGTTTAACAGTTTGTTAGTTTTTATATTTTTGTCATTTATATTTTGTGAAACTGAAACTGTCTGTTTCACATTTTTTTCACATTTCAATGTGTCAACTCTTGATCAATTTTAAAGGATTGCAGTGCAAGGTATTTTTTTATAGCTACCATTTACAGGCGTACACTAAACATGTCTCATGCCAGCAAGCTACTGTTAGTAAAAGAAGACAGCACTGACTGAACTGTATCTGTTCAAAATATGAAAACCTGCTGAAAACAGAAGTAGATTATTGTATTTTTAAATCTCCCAAACTTTAAAGTGCATATGTTGTATTGATACCAACACAATTTAGTGCAAAAACTTTGAAAGTTTTTCATTTTTCATGCCATGTTTGAATGCAGAAGGAACTGAGAAATCAATACAGCTCGGTAAGTTTTTTTGTAGCAATAAACAAATTCAAACATGTACTACAGATTGTGTAAGAAGCATTAAGTTTAATCTTTGTTCTTCACGAAGAACACTAAAGGTTTTAGCCACTTTTCTAGCCCATGGAGAGTGACAGTTTAATACTCAAAACTGACTGCACAATTATCACTATAATGTAACAATTTCATACATCTTTTTTCAAATTATCTACAACGATTTTTATTATCATGATTTATTTCCTTAAGGTCTACATAAATTGTGCTCTCTGTCTGTCGAAATGATAAATGCATCAGAGCTCTCAGCTGTGTTGCAGTGAATACACACCAGGCGTTTTTGTAACTCCTGTGAGGAACTTCAATAATAACCCACCTGAGAGCTGCCACCCTGCCTCTGCTTTTGTTTCAAACTCCCAAGAGCCCTTCAGTGAGTGGATCATTCAAACTAGACCACTTTGTCTTTTGTGTTTACTCAATAACATGCATTGTTCAAACATAGCAGAGTAGTGTGTGTTTTCCTATGATCCTAGAAAGTTTTGTATGGATTTTGTGAGATCAAGTAATGCATTGCTGTTTGTTTCACTCAGCTTATTATGGCTGATGATCTAACAAACTGCTGTTTATACTCTTGTGTACCTTTAACCTCTTTATTGATTCACAAAAACACAGGTTTTATTTTACATCAAATACTTTTCAGCTTTCTTATTAAGTGCACATTTGTTTGGAGTGAAATATATATTTATGCAGGTTTTGCATTGATACCATTCGTGTCCCTACCTTGCAGACGTGCCCTGCATCTTAATCTTATTTGAAGTTACCTCAAAGTAATGGATGCAGTGAAAACCTGAGAACACTTGGATAGAAGAACATTAGTACTGCTTGATCTCTGGATGTTTTAACAGCCCTAATTAGTCATTATTAGTTATTAAAAGTCTCTAGAATAATTCCTAAATATACAACAGTGCCTTGTTCATGTTTTTATCAATGTGAAGCTGGCTTGTTCCATCACATATGAGCTAGAGGACTAAAAAGTCATTTTTCCTATTATATGGCATCACCAAATCTAGTTTGTACACCTCCAAGAATTATTGGAGTTTAAAGTCATTGTAGGTGTGGTGTTTGTGCTTTAGATCACTTTCAGATCTCTGTCAGTGTATGTCGGTGCGTTCCTTCTTGCGTAATGCGTTGTGATGAGCTTTTATTTAGGACTGGGGTTTCACTGTGCACTTCCCCTGCCGATCTTGGCTCTTGCTGACAGTGTGGTAAAAATACCATGCTTTCACTTGCGTCAACAGAGCCAGTTCCCCTACCTTTCCAAACAGCAGATTTCACACATACGCTACAGAGGATTTATTTATTTATTTGTTTATTTTGGCTTACAGAAGTGTAGCTTAAACTGAACGTGTGACTGAGTTTCTTCTCCTTTACTGCTACAGATAGAGGCAATGCATGTGGCTCCTACCTCCTACTCTCAGCTGCAGAGACAAGGAACCCAAGGGCCTGTATGCGCACAGGTCAAGTACATCCCACTCAGTGTTGTTCCCTTTTGGGTGATGAGTGGATGTGGCAGAACATGGCTCGGCAGGTGGCCCGAATGCCATTCAGAGAGCCTCATTTAGCACATATGTAAAGGATGCTCTTCTCCAAGTGGGAGACTCTGTGTTTGTTGTGTTTGTACATGTGTGTGTGTAGGCAGGTGTGCAAAAACACTGGCTGTTTGAAGTTGCCTGTCAGTCTAGAAGAAAAGCTGCTCTAGTCCCTTATCAGCAGGTAAACTAGTTGGTATGTGTGTTTATACTTTTTTAGATGATTTTCACTTGAATGCAAAGTTAAATTCTGAATTTTCATGAAGATGAATACCTACTGCAGATTTTTTTTTATCTATATGCGCAACACTCTATATTCGTTTTTGTTTTGACAGCTTGTTTAGTTTTCAGTCTTTTGATGAAAATGTGAGCTAAGTTTTAGCCAACAAACTCTAAAGGCACTGTAACCTGTTTTTCTTTAGCAAACTTTCAGCCTCACTTGTTATGTGTGCTTTTGATCGGTGAATCTTCTGTGTTTTCCGACTCCAGCGGAAAAGGCGCTATTTCTGTGTTCCCACACAGTTTACACGAAACAAACAAAACAGATTAACTCTTCTCTGTGACTGTGGCTATCATTTCCAAACTGTTTGAAGCTTTAGCTTTAGATCTGGTATTACCATGGCTACCTGGTCTTCCCACTGCAGGGCGGGTTATCATTCAGAAGCTGACTCACTCCCTTCTTCGCTAAAATCGTGTTTCCATGCCTGGAGTTTGACTGAGTGAAGGTAAACGGTTACATAACACTAATACAGTGATATTTCTTAAATAAATGACAGGCTGCCATCATTTATTACTCATTCCTTTTCACAGCAACACGACTATATCAGACTGAAAGTAGCATTTCATTTACATGCCACATTTGCCAGCTCAAGATGTCTCTCCAGAGCCAGGGCAATTATAAAGGACCACCTCCATCCGAACCACCACCTCTTCAACATCCTGCCCTCTGGAAAAAGGCTCAGATCCATCAGGTGCAAAACCAACAGACTAAAGAACAGCTTCTTCCCGTGGGCTGTCAGAACTATTAATGGAAACTAAGAGTGTGTAAAGACTTCCCCAACACATCCACCCTGACACTGCTGTTGATCATCTATGTGCAATATCTCAGTCTTTCCATGTTCTATGCAATATTTTTGGCTCAAGTGCAATTATTTTGGTCCCAGTCTGTTTCAATGTTTCCCACACATACACCACGTATATAGTTCCACTCACACATGTATATATATACACTGCTTTTTATTTTATTCTATTTATTTATTTATTTATTTTCCACCTTCAATGTATATTGGTTTCTCTTTTTCTTACTTTAGCACCTTTGTGGTCCAGCTACCCAATTTCGCTTTGCAAGAAACTGCACAATGACAATAAAAAGCTCTCTAAGTCTCTAAGTCTCTAAGTCACATGAGCTTGCCTTTTCAGAACTGCTTACAGGAGTGTTGTTGCGCATCTATCGGGGTACAGCTAGCCAATATTTAAATCCCAATTTAAAATTTTCAGTGTGTCAAAATGTGCTATATTATATGCTTGCTTATTCCTTACTATTCTGATTTCTTTTGAGTTAATCACATCAAATGTTGGTTAATAATTCAAGCAATAAACTTTTGACAAAATAGCTAACACCTTGACAATGACTCCGCTTACTGTCAGGTCGTGTTAGGATGCAATAATCTTGATTCTTGTTTCATGCAGAGCACAAAGCCATGAAGCAACAACATCCTTGCTATATATTCAAGATGGCACTTCAGTTTCTATTTTGGGTCTTGTTACACTGGTACTCTCCTTTAGAAAAAAAATCTATTTTCTTGCTGCATTTCCTGCTAGTATCAGTCTAAAGGAAAAGAAAGAAGCAGCTGTAGTGGCTAAACTAGGTTTAACACACTTTTATTGCCCAATAAGCCGGGTTTATTTGAAGCTTATTTTTATGTGTAACTTCAAGAAAGTAATTACATCGTGGACGTTTAGAGAAAGGCATTCAAGTTGAACAGTTTAGCCTGTTTATGAAAAACAGTTACATTATACAGTTTTTATATGGGCTTGTCTGACAGTAAAATTTACATTTCCATCTTTTCCATGAGATCAGCAGCATTTCAAATGTAGTTTTAGTCGAGTTTTCCTGTCAGCTGGAGTCTTTTGAGCTTGGTTTGTTTCTTCACTGGTATACCTTCAGGGCCACACTGGTCTCCTCTTATGTTGAGCTGTTGCATCTAGCTCTTCCAATTTTAATGTTACCCCATCCCAGTGCTTTCCCTCTCACAAAAAAAGCTGAACTCTCCGAGGTTGGCCGTGGGGTGGGCTTTGTACTTTTTGAAAGAGTCTGGAGAGTCAGTGGTGTGCCCACTGCAGCTGACAGTGGGTGTTACTCAAGCATTTTAGAACACTTCTTGACTTTCTGTGTCTATTACCTCACACACCCAGGAACACTAATCTAATAGCTGTTTTAAAGAGTTATGATCAAAAGTTTTTAAGTATAACATTTTTTGAAGCTTTGCCTTTGTGGAATTATGTACAACTAAACTTAACTCAGCTCTCAGAATATTACTGCATACACCAAACTGGGTATAGTGGGCTGTACTTTCAAACTGAATGCTTACACACTCCCAACAGATAGATACAGTACAGCCACCATTACGTCACATACTGGTCTCTGGTTTCACATTTGAAACCCTCAACATTAGCATTTTGCCGACTGCTACATTGTTCTACTTGAGCCAGAAGTGACCATATTAGGAAGCCATGTTATTTATCAAATAGTTGCCTGTTTCAGTACACCTGTCAATAATAACAGTCACAATATTAACTTTAAACCTTGACAAAAAACTTAAGAAATAAGTTCAACTCTGTATAATTGCTATGAAGGGACAATTTAGCTAATAATTTAGCTTTTCTTTTTTTTTTTTACAAGACTTCAACAATTCTTCATGGGAGTCATGATTGACAACAAACCCTATGAACTGGACGGGCAACCAGCTTTGACAAGGGGACATTCAGCTCAAGTCACTTTGCTATTTCAAAATATTCAAAAATCTTAGGTGGCGGAGGCAGTGTTTGTGTTTTGCAATTACGAGTAGGGTCGTACTTTAAAACGACCTCTTTTTAGTTTCATGACATGACAGGTACTTCCCAGAGTCTGACCTGCACAGGCCCATCCACTCAGTGTCATTCTTTGTCATGCTGATCATAACGATTGCTGCAGAACTACTGTTGATCAAATAATAATGAATTCAATAAATATATATTTAATTGAATCGATATGGGCAAATTGTATGAATTAGTGTAACTTACTTTACTGAGACTTTACTGGGTGGGCCTGGATCCCTGAGTCCCATCCAAAGAGTTAATATTGATGGGAGTCAGCTTCAAGTTGCCATTAGAGAAACTACAGTTTAGCACTCCCATGCTGACTTATTTTTCAGCCACAGAGGTTGCCACCACTATGACCTACTTACATCACTCAAATTAAACCACTATATTTTTAGCTGATGTCCATTTGGTCGTTAACACTTGGATTAGAGCACTCACACTCTCTTTTACAAAAGCAGGGCAGAGAGGCAACATGGCAACTAAGGACCTGATTTCAGAGATAGAGCTCAAACTTTGTTTTTACTTTAATAATACCACTTGGCAAATATTTGATGACATAGTGATTCTTCTTAAACTTCAATAATTATTGATTTTGTTGAATCAGACCAAATACAGTAAGCTGGCTGTATACGTGTATACGTGACTGTAGGAATGCAGTTCAATATACATGAGAAGCAGTTGGGTTCTGAACGTGTTCTTCTCAGAATATCACTGGATGGATTGAATGCAGACTAACTGATGTGGAAAACAGATCTAAATGGTCGCTACTAATTTATTTATCTGCCATTGTGGACTTCTTTGCAGAAGCTGACGGATTGTTTCAGTGCACCAGTCACTCATTAGCCTCCCCCAGCAGACACAAACGGATCACGCTGAGCAAAGATTTCAGTTCATAATTAATTCAAGCTTAGCAGCCTTTTCTGCAATGGTGAGATGCAGCGCTCATACTTTGCATACTTAAGTAAGCAAGAAAATTCCTTTGTTTTGATTTTGCTCACGTACTAAAGCGACGGTTTGCTGGGATAAACCGTGTCAATAAACATAAAAGCTGTAGGCACGCAGAGGTTATCTTTTTTTTTTTTTTGACCAACCCTGCATTGTAGGGAAGTTTGTTTTGATGCTGCTTTCACTGAGATTCCCTTTAGCTAAACAAACTTTTCTCATTCATTAAAATTCCATTTCATGCCCTCATACTAATCAAACTTTTCTCTCTCCCAGTAAAAGCTATTTGCAATAAGTCCAGGAGTCCTTTGTGTTGCCCGGTTCTTGTGCACAACCATTCAAGGCTTTTTGGGAGAGCAATCAAGTACTTCAGGGTCTGTTTTAAAGAGACTGTTGGCAGCCAAAAAAGGTCTGAGAGCCAATCTCACCTCTGCATGCCTTGTTTTCGGCGACTGTGCTTGGAAAGGAGCCACCTCGCATAAGGTACGCACAAGGCTGACACTTTGCAATTACTCATTTCAATCAGATTTTATATTTAAGTTAAAGCATGAAGGCACGGTCCACCCACCCACACACCTGCTGTCATCAAGTGAAAGCCAACAGATTTGTTCTGATGTGAAAAATGTATTGCTCGGTTAAGCTTTGCTTCCAGTCTGGAAGGGAGGGGATTTGGGAAGGTAAAACCAGGCAGAGAGGAGATAATAGGATTTATTTGACTGTGTTTTTGAGTGTGTTTTCAACAAAACTGCGCCTCGTCGCAATTAAAAAGCTTGCACAAGCCCGGAGGTGGATTTTGGCTAAGTGACGACTCACCACATCAAGTGTTGAGTGTGCAGGTAAATAAAATGAACCTGGCTGTAAGAGTGTGTTAAAATCGCTTCAAGTTTGACAGTCGCAGCCACTTCGTTGCTGAAATCAAACAGCTCTATTTGAAAAAAACTGATGATATTTGTCTTTTTAACCCTTGTGTGATCCAGATGCATACACCCACACTGAAGCCCGTAACCTGGGCCAGATGGAAGAGAATCTGCTGCTTTTCACATCGGGACTTTGGAGAAACTTGACATTTGCCATGCTCTGATGCCTCTGTGGGTTATAGCACATGCACTGTCCTTTTAAACCAGCTTGCTACATTTGAAAAATGTTGTGCACTTGCTTTCATCTCTTGCCAGCTTTTGAGCAACGACGCACCTTGAAAGTATGCTTTAAAAAAGATTGCTTGTTAGAGCCATTTGTTTTAGGTGGGGCATGGAGCAATGCATTTTAAAGGGACAGTTTTATAGGAGTGTTAATTTGTGTGTCTTTTTTTTTTTCTGTAATTGTTTTTGAATCTAGAGAATTGCAAACACTCAGAAACACACATTTGCATATACATGGTTTATACTGAAAACTAATTTCTTAGTAAATCAAAGACTATACATCTGAACATGTGCTCCAGGTGCATTTGCTTTGTGAATGCGAGCAGTACCTTAATAGCAGAGGTGGCAATCTGGAGGTGGTGCAGTCGCCTCAGGGTGCTCTCTCGATCTGTGAAGTAGGAAGCGGCCAGCTGATGGAGCAGCTCCAAAGACACTACTGAGCTGTTGCTGTTGCCTTCGGACTTCTTATTCAGCTTCTGCTTGTCCAGGAAAATGGTCAGAGACTCTTCTCCTGTGGATCGATGATAATTATTTTATAGAGCACTCTGTGATGAACAGTTTTCATTGAGAAAATCATTTGTTTCTTTCTGAATCCTCTTTAACGTGGATAAAAAGCCAAATGAAGAAGAGCGCGTAAGTTATATTTGGAAGAACTGGAGTGACAATCTTTGACTTTGACATTTCTTTGGAAAGGCCTTCAGCATCTCGCTGCGGTTTTGCGGTTTGTCTGCTGTGGTGCAGATACTGTATCATTTGGATTGGCAGCAACAGAACCATTGCCACTAAAATTGGACACAGGCAAGAGAGGAGGTTGTATTCCTTCCCCAGACACCAATAGTTTGAAAATATGAAAGGCGAACGTGGCATTTATCTTGTGCAAGCTAAAACATGTAAGTAATATAAAGTGTGAGCAAGAAATTCTCAGCAATGCCAGTAGCTACTGATGTGGGAAACTTTTTAACAAATCACATGAGGCAGGGTTCTCTTACTGTAAATGCACCAAACACCTTTTTATTTGCCCGT
The DNA here is from genome assembly GCF_013358895.1 of Oreochromis aureus. Taxonomy (NCBI): domain Eukaryota; kingdom Metazoa; phylum Chordata; class Actinopteri; order Cichliformes; family Cichlidae; genus Oreochromis; species Oreochromis aureus. The sequence goes on from NC_052959.1 coordinate 4,363,811, forward strand.
GTAATGTCCAAATAAATTGCAGACAGCTCTTACTGTAATTTCTCAAAAACTTTCAGAGTGATAAGTTCAATTACCGGGCACTACAGGGAACACTTTATTCCCAACCTCCCTAAATTGAATCTGAATGGGAGCTTAAGTGCGATCTTTAGCAAAGCCGCCACTCCAAAAGTGTCTTGCTAAGCATAAGTTTTGCCTAAGTCTTAGAAAAGCCACACTTTCTTGGTCTTCAACAAAGCACACCATTATTTATGGATGAGCACCAAGAGGCTTTAAAGCCATTCAGAGAAACACAGAGAGACTAACTCTGATTTGAAATTCATGGGTGTTCAGTTATTTGGGAAGCGCAGGGTGTTTATATTTACCGCCACCTTTTCATTTGAGTTTCTATTGCAAAGTGCAATGTCACAACTATAACAGCCAAAAAGTACTTTTGTTCTCAAAGTGTAATGCAATTCATTTTATTGATGCAAAAAGTACTTTTCTGAGGCTGAGTGGCTTTTTTTTTGGGGGGGGGGAATTAATCAATTTTTCACTTCTCTTTCACTTTCACTCAACTATTTAACAAAATACACTTAGATGTAACCACAGCTGGTGAGGCACACAAAATGAAAACAGCAGAAGAAAAGAGAACAAAAAACAGATATTTCATGCGTTTTCACTCTGCTACAGTATGCAGAATGGATCTGCCCATTTAGTCGAGGCTGTTAATTACACATAGACACTATCGGTGTGACACTGCATTCATCCCTGCTCCATCTCTAAAACTGCTCCTCCAGTGCATACATTCAGTGATAAGTGGCATTAAAGTTAGGCGTCTGCAGACGTGAATATCAGAGCGGCTGTTAGGAGACTGTTCCTGTGAGAGAACCGGATTTGTCTGCTATGTGAACAGTGTGTATCCAAAGCCAGAGATGTATGGGTAATTTTGGTATTAAACATTTCAAGCCTGAACTGTGAAATAATTGAAACTGAACCTTCTGACAATTTTTTCAAAAGTAATTAAATTAATTATTAATTTGCACATTTGAAGTTTTTTTTGTTTGTTTATTTTCAATTTATTGCTGAAAAATGTATTGTGCAATTTATGTTGGTTTTTCAAATATTATACACTAGGCGTTAAGTTTTAGACTAATTACATCATTGTAAAATCTGCAATTTCATACATTCATAGCATTTTTTATGTGGCTGACTGATCTGAGTACCCTAGGATTGTAAATCCTGACTGGACACTGATGAAGTGAGTCCTTAGATATGCCTAGACTTACTATCAATCCTTGAAAATGTACTCGTACATCTGCACTATACTAGTTGATGACTGAGATTAGGTGTTTATCAATATCACTAGGTTGTCATCTTGAACACTACACAGGTCTTACTCTTGTTTTTGTGACCCTCACACGATCGATGCTGCTGCCGATCTGTTTTGTGAGTTACTTCTCTCCTTGGGGATTGAGGCAAAAAAGAAATCCAATGAAGAAACACGGGGGTATGAAACAGGTCATTTTAATCCCTCTTCTGCTCTCCGAGGCTCTAATGTTCATCAGAGGGAACGATGAGTGGAAAATTACCTCTGAGGGAGACAAGCATTGTTGAGTGCTGCAAGTGCAAGATGTAAGCATTGTTACTATTTCTACTTAATACGTGAGACTCTTTCTTGGAATAAAAGGACAGCTAGACTCCTGGAGCACTACACTAACACAGGCAACATCCTCCGAGACCTAAAACGAGTGGTTTCTCTATTTCTGGCGTGTCCCGACACTTCCTAACCCGAGAATAAAGGAGAGCGTGTCACCTGCAGTCCTCCCTTACCTCCCAGGGTGGCAGAAACCAAGAAGTGGGTCCCGTACTTCTTGATGAGGTTTTCGTTGATTTGCTGCAGGGTTGGTCGTCGGCCCAGTAACCGCAGGTTGCGTAGGAACTCTGGTGCTAAGGGCAATGGAGATTTGAGGAAATCTCTCTTCTCCGTAGCCAGGCTGTTCACCTTCCAGTGGCTGAACTCCCTGAAATTATAAATACATGAAAAGGTGATTACATGCTTGATTCAGCAAGCACTTTAGCATGATGTGGAATTACATGCAACTGACTAGAATATGCTGCTAAATATAATGACAGGAATATTTAAGGTTAGAGTCATACGTTTCTGAAGTGACTACAGAGAGAGACACTACAGATTGCACAATGGTCCCTGGAAAATCATGACTTGCTGTCTTTCACTGTGAAATTGTCTTGACCATTATATGTAAAAAAAAAAAAAGGTATCTGCAGGTCACAAAAAAATAAACATCTTATCTATTCTTATCTATAATGTGATCCTATTGGCCAGCATCATAAAGAGCACTGACAAAGGGATGGCTGTTGTGGCGTGTTAACGCTGTATGTATAAGAAACAGTCTGGTGTATGAATGTGTGAATGTATGAATAAAGTAAAGTACTCTGAGTGGTCAAAAGTATAGGAATTGTGATAGATAATGTGCAAATCTTTGACAAAATAAAAATATATTTATATATGATGAGCTACACTGAGAAATATTCCAACGTGTGTACAGATATACAGTAATGCCAAAAAGCTAATATTCACGGGATAGTCAGGGGTTAAAGTGGGATGGTGGGGTGGGGAATGGTGGGGAACCGTAAAATCAGCTGCAGTGGCTCAGCGTTTGGAAAGAATTAAAGCTCAAGATAACTTCTATCGTGAACTCGAGTAGTTTTTCTTTGTGTCCAGGCTGGCATCAGCTCACATGTGCTGCTGCAGCTCTGAGGTTTACTGCTCTTGCTTGATTTTACACAACTGAATTCAAGCTGTAAGCAGATGTTTCACAGCTATCTTAGCTGATTTCTGTTCAGTCCACTGAGAGTTCACTGTTTATACTGTTTTTACACCAGACAATATACAGTTGGTATAAAGGTTTAATGAATTTTAGAACCATCAGCTTAAATTCAAATTCATCAATTGATATAACCTAAATGACCATGAACACCACAGTGAACAACACAGTGCTTTACTGTAAATTCACAACAGTGTGCTGAGCCAACCTGCTTATCCTGCACTAAATAAAAAGCACTGGTGACGGAGGATATAGGAGTGTCTTTTACGTGTTCTTGTTCCATCCATTTAAAACCAAATCTGGTTGATTTTTTAAGATTTACAGTGATGTAAAATAAAGCCAATGTGTCAAATGTGTTTGGCTTAAAGAAACAAGCCTGTTTTGAAAATGTAAGGAATAGAAATTAAAAATATTTCATATTTGTGCAAAAAATGTGAAGAGTAGCAGTAAAAAGCTGTCAAAAAACAAATACTCAAGTGAAGTACAGATACCTGAAAATTCTACCAAAGCAGAGTAACAAAGTATTTGTATTTTTTTCTTCACACTTCTGCAGAGAGATAGCCTGGGGTTAGAAGATCACACACTCTGGGCATTCCAAGTTTTGGGACTGTAAAGAAAGCCCGTGTTTTCCACCAAATACAACCTACTGACTCACATTAAACATGGATGTCAGGAAATGCTATCAGTATTCTCAGTTGCGGTCGTGTTTGTTCACATTTAATTCAGTTTAATCTGAAAGATGAATGTGGTAATTATTAAATGGTGCTAGAACTTTACATTTGGGACATGTCCTTAATTAAGCAAATTAGGTTCGACCACTCTGGGCTTTCTGTAACCAGCAACACTATTTTCAGATAGCTGTTGAATATCACTGATAAATTCAAGAGACATCGCCCTTCTGTATTCAGTCAATGTCAAATGCCTCATAAGAGCCTCAGACCTTTTAATCTCTTCTTGTTATGACTTTAAAATGATGGCAGAAAAAACATTAACATGTAATCTGTGTGGTTTACATATATTGTATTGCGTGTATTAAGCCCATAAACAACTATGAATAAACCTCTTAGTTACTTTAACGTAGCAGCTTATTGTTTTGATTTCATGGTCTCTAACTGTACAGATTTGATTCAGTCTGGCAGCTGTTATGATAAGCATAACATTTGCCTGAGAGCTGGTGCAGAGAAAATAGTTTTTGGACTCACACTTGGTGGGTGGCTAGAAAAACCTGTCAATATTAAAGTTAAGAATATGAATATATAACATTTCTGCTTGTCGACTGTGCAGCCTTGCGTGAAGAAATTGGCCATAACAGGTCAAAACATGTCAGTGTTGTGATTTAGAGCCTGGTATGGCATGTCCAAGTGCCCTGCTGTCTTCGTTTCAAGCAAATAAATACACTTGTGCTTCAATGAACGTTAACCACTATGGGAAAGCATTTTACCAGTGGGAGTATTGGGAGGGTTTTTTTTGGATGTGAGTAGCCCTATCCCCGTTTCCCAAAGGTCATACAGCAACAGCTCTTTCATCACATCCTGTTGAAAACTTCAAACCTTACATCATGTGTAAAGTACAGTAATCCCAATCATGACATGAAAAGTTGGCAGTGCATATACTTGATTTGAAAGAACCTGATCCTTATAAACAAATCCAGGATGTCACATATAACTTTGCAAAGTTTAAATAACTAAACCTCTGGTGAATCCAGTTCTTTAGCTGTCCAGACAAATGCCAGTGGCAGTGACAATGACCTTAGGTCAGAGAGAGAGATGAGTCTGGAAAAGCATTTTAAGTGACTGATGATCATTTCATCACTTCACTACTGCAACAGTGGAACCCTGAGGTATGTGAGGAAGATTATGCAAATCTCAGAAGAAAAGTACAGATCCACCTCATCTGCATAAATTTGCTGGCAAAACAAGGGGAGTTGAATCTTAGCACATTATGCACCAAACAAAATGCCAGCAGTGATACACCGTTTTCCCATGAGTGCACTCTTTCTCTCGCGCGCATACTCACAGTGGAGGATTCACAGAGGGAGATACATATGCAATATCATTGTCTCACTTGCACTAGCTGCTCTCACATTGCATTTTTATGGTCAAAAGTTTACTATTACCAACACAAAATTGTAATTATGCTGTTGACAGCGTTGTGACTACACTACAATACGCTACTTCCTGTAATAATACACAGTAAATATGCATAGGTCATTCAGATAGTACTACAGTAAAGACAAGAATGCACTGTAATTAGTTTTTAGTTCATGCATTGCATATTAGTCTTCAAAGGAGAGCTTGGATTTGTAGCCATTTAGCACATGGCATGACAAAGCCTTCCTCAGAAGGAATGGCCTCAGGAGCGTACGGTCAAACTAGTGCTTCATTAGGAGGTTCATTCTCACATAATGCACCAATTAATGTCTGTAGTCTGGCCACAGTCACAGCACAATTTGTTCATGCTATCATTAACTCTGGCAACATTGTTCTCCCATGAAAGGAGGGCAACTCAGGGGAAGCAAGTTGGAAGGTACAGTTTAATGCTGCAAAAAAAGTGTTAAAAAGAGATCAAGAAGCGCAAGATAAAGCTTTGTTTTCTCACCCTTGTGTGTTTTCTTCTCTTCACTCTTTAACTTTTAGACTCAAATAATACAATAACAAAAAGTGCACAGATTCGTTAAATTAAGGTTCTTCAAACTTAAGGTTTAAAAATCATCTTTTTGCATACAGTACCTAACAGGGCTTTGCTAAGCATTTAAACTGGCTTTTGTTCTAGTTAGTTTTTCTTATACTGCAAATGTGTCTGCATTAACTGATATCCTGTAATCTGCATAAGCAACACTGATTAGCATGTGATGTTCTCAGAAGTTCTGGGGATTTTTAAAATCCATTTTTAACATTAACAACATTTTAAACATTTAAAAACACAAGTTGTCATGTATTGTAACAATATTCTAGTAAATCAACATGTATTGATCATTCACCAATTGAAAATAATGCATTCAGCCAAAATGTTATCAGAGTGAAGTCGTGTCTTACGATTAAGCAAGCACTTTGGATCAGTTGGCTTCAACTGATCCAAAGTGGACACACCATCAAAATGTTGTTAAACGAGTGGAAAAGTAATTTCAGCACAAATATAAGATTTGCTAATTAAAGAACAAAAGATTCCAATCAGGAAGGAAAGCTATGCAGGGGTCTCAGAGGAAGAGCAGCCTCTCTAAACCATTTTTCTGGAGAAGAGAAACAGTGCTTGGGACAAAGATGCACCAGCTGTTCACAGGAAATGATCGGAAAAAAAAATCTACAGTAGTTCGTGATGAAATAACAGTAGGATTTATGTAACAAGGCAACAGGGCAGATGATAAGCTCCAACTGTCCTACTTGTGTCAGTCTACTCAATTAGTTATCTATTATCAGGAGCTGACTAAATGCCATTATTGATACTGATCTTATCGAGCACACAACAATTTTTTCTTCTTTTTGTTAAATTTCCTTTTATATCTGTTATTATTATAATTCGTCTTACAACTAGATATGTCTTGCATTAGTATCCCTGACGCAAATTTACTTGAGTTTGACTATGTATACTTTATAGGTGAGCAAGTTAAAGGCAAATTTATCCTACTGACCATGGTCATGAACTTTGTCAAAAAAAGGGAAAAAAACTGACACTAAACGGGGCAGTGTCACTCTAAAAGGCTAAATTTTAATCGAACAGTGACTTTATAAAAGATACAGAAAAGATGCAGAATTTTCTAAACCGCAAAAACAAGATTCAAGTAAACAAACATCCTGTCCAAACGAGGCTACGCAGCAGAGATCTTCGTCCAAAGGTGGGCAAAGACATACCAGCACAGTTGAATTCAAAGAGTAACAGTGTTGTGAGAAGGCTCTGATTCCTCTCTTAGTCTATGATTCAAACTCCAGCAGAAAAAACAAAACAAAGAAAAACAAACCCTAAAACATCTCAAAGCCTTAAAAAACTATTTGAGAATCAATGAAGACCATGCATGCTGCCAATCACAGATTTTCCTCCACGACTGCCTGACCTCAACCGCCCTGAGCTTTTATTAGAAAACCTGAGGACAGAAGAAAGCCAAACAATTCTGACATCACAAGAAGCTCAAAGGAACATCGTCAGATGATGATACAATTAAAAAGTACAAAAGACATACAACAAGAAGAGCCATGTCCCTGGTTAACAGCTTTATTCTGCTGTAACTCTGGCAATCTGTGTGACAGACAATAAAATGAGTGACTATGATAACTTTTCAGTGTGTAAAGCTGTGTAGTACGGGATTATAAACCCCGTGTCATATTTAAAGCGTCTGATAAGATGAAATCCTCGGAGGATATATCATATTCTTACTGATACCTGAAAGAATACAATAAATCTTATTTTCTCCTGCTTATTTCCAGCAGCAAGCCTTTCTGCACAACGATGAACATAAAACAGAAAAGGCAGGAACACTAAGTGAAGAGGAAAGTCCAGCTTTCAGTAGAAAGACTATCATTCTGTATTTGGACAATCAAGTTATAGTTGATGTGCGCGCACTGCACATCATGACATACAAAATTGCTGCATATTTCAAATACACCTGGTATATCCATCCAGTCCCTCTTATTATGTTTATCGAATGTAATGTAGAAAAACGGCGAGCCTAAAAGTAAATTAACTGAGCTGCTCTTAAATCAAATGAATAAATGACACTGAAATGAAGAAACATTTGCATATCGAAGAACTGATGCTATTTTATATGCAATTTATCAGACAAGCGCTCTCTTCTTTCATCTTGTGGTGTTTTAATGACTCACTCCTGTCAGACACTGACATTACTCTCCTCTGAAAACCTTCTTCCCACTCCTGCCTTATGACTAAATACTGGAATGGATTTCAGAGCACCGACACTTTTCAGTCTTTGGTAAGCAGTGCTTTTTGTAGCATACCTGCCTCTTATGTGTTCACACAAGTATGAAAAACATACAATGCATGGAGCCTGCAATAATGCACTGAACAACAAAGTAAATTAGCAGGACAACTGAAGTGTATTGAGGGGCAAGACAGATTGCCTTTTGTCACCTTTAGTCATTTATTGCAAATGGACTGGTTCTTATATAGCGCCTTTCAACTGTGCCTGAGCATTATACAACACGCCTCACTCAACAATTTACAACAACACATTCTCTATGTTTAAGTGCTTTCTATTTAACATTCAAAGACACTCCTGTGGATGCAATTTGGAGTAAGTATCTTGTCTAAATATGCAGACTGGAACAGCCAGGGATCAAACCACCAACCTTCCAATTAGTAGATGACCTGCTCAACTTCCTGAGCTGCCACCACCCCAGTATAGTTTTAAAATTCAACAAAGCAAAAGAAGAATTCTGAATATGGAGTCTGATTTGGATTTCTGTTCCATAAAGCTCAAAAAAAGCCAAAGAATTAGGAAAAGTTTAGAAGTATAGAACACATAGAAATGCACTCTGTATTGCAGATTGCTGCACCTGCAAGAAAAAACCTGGAGCACAAAAACACAAAAAAATACAATATAAAGTAAAAAAAAGGGCGTCAAAGTTATTTCAGCAGGAGCGCTTCGAACAAATATAGCCATTCTAATTCCTCCAGCGGTCACATGACAAATATCCCAAACCAGAGGCCAGTCTCAGTTGAATAGGGCAAAGTATGACAATTAGTCTGCGGCCATCACATGCATCAGCAAGCATTAGTTTTAGCTTACTATTTAGTCCAGCGAGGAACAGGACGGGAGCCATCCTGATTAACTGAGGCTGATGTAGACTGATGTGTTTTTAGAGATGCTCAACAGTGACTGAGCACAACGAAGGAGAGCTGATGGTGACGGGGCCGAAAAGCAAAGAAGCGCAGTGCATCATTTACTTTTCTCCCCGCTTCACTCTCTAAGAGTTAACGGCAAGACTGCTGGCTGACCGTTCAGCTAATGATGATAGATGGTATTAATTAAAAGGTTTTAGCACAGCGCTGATTGCACCTGCAGCTCCAGCACTCAGTTCCACTGAAGCACAGGGAATTGTGTTGTTTTTACTGAACAAAAAAGGGGGAAAAATCTCTGCCTATGCAGAAAATTCTTTTGGATGCTCCCCCTGGCAGAATATCAGAAAGCCACACCAAAATGCTATTCGCTCTTTGATATTTTACAGAGCGAGTGAAGGACACCTTTCAGGGTATCTTAGTGAACCATTAATATATTTACCAAATGCTTTTCATCGGTGCGGCGCCGAGGGCTCAGAATGTATGTTATTTATCATGTTGTTTACATTTTAAATGAGATCATGCTTTGTTTGTATAACGTTTAACAGCTTAGATATGATCTATGTAGAACAGCGGTCAGATTCCTCAGCATTTGCATTTCCAAAACATACAGAAGCAAACACAAGCAGGTCACCACGCTGGTTTACAGTACAGGTATATGAACACATTCTTATTCGCTTCAGAAACCACGGTAACACTGGCTGTTGATTAATGTGCAGCACTAGTGTGCCACCCCCTTCCAATTACCCAGAGAAGACAGGCTACTTAAACACGTTACACATAAATTATTTGTGTTTTGCAAAATAATTATAAAATATAAAGTGTTTTATGTACCCAGTGGGCATGTCAGCATTTATTTTAAGTAGCATCCAATTTGTTTTTGGGTTAGATCTTTGTGAATGCATTTTTTTCCTGTGTCAAGGGCACCAGCCAAACGAGTGCGCTTGTAGGTCAGCTCAGCTAAAAACATCTGTCGGCTGATGTTGGCTCACGGCTTTCTTGGTTGCTTTGGCTTAATTCTCGAATGACACTTGAAGTTTTCAAAACAATATGTGAAATCCTTAAAGGCACTTTGTGACATGGGCATATTTGAGATGGCCCTTCTCATTTCCTAAAAACATTTGCAAATGCAAATGCAAATGATTCAGTGCAGTTAGCACGGTATCTAGTACAAACTAGATAGTATTTCTATCTTTCCATAATATGTCAGCAATATGACCGTGTAAGCCATAGCATGCAGAGCAGTCAGATTTTCAAATCTGCCAAACTGAAAGGTGAAAATCTCTCAAATGAGGATTATAAAACACAGTTTTATAAGAGCTTGAACAAAACAGAGTTACTGTGATTTGTTATCATGGAGGAGACTGCACGGATAAATATATTACTGAGGAAACAGCCTGCCCATGGATGAGCACTAAGGATCTGCAGCACTGCAGGGAAGATAACGGACTAAAAAAAGATGCCGAAGAATGAAGAGCATAGATGTGGCACACGTGCTAGTTATCCCCTCGTCACATTCTGTTGGTGAGCATCATGATGATGTCCAGCATCATGGACCCCCCTCTCCCACCTTGGAGCTCTGTGTACTTTTTCTGTTTTTGTATTTTGGTCACTATAACTTTTTGTTTACTGCATTTTGGGCATATTGGAGGAAAACAAATGGAAAGAAAATGCAAATGAACGGGCTATTTTTGTTTACGAGGGAGAATGTAAAACCTTGTGCTCCTGAAATCAGCATCTAAAAAGTATTCACTTTGATACACAATATCAGTCCCCCATCCGCAGAAAAATAACAGGAAGGCCACTGAAAAAACATGCAGGGTGAGACAGCTATGGAAATGAGAAGGTGAGAAACACGCACTCTCATTCTGCTAATGTCTATAAACACTTTGAGCACCTCCGTTTACAAAGTGTCAAAGAAAGGTTTTGTTTTGAAATGTGAATTAAAGGTTTTGGAGCTGAGAACTGCAAAAATGTTAAATGAAAAATGCGAGACAAAGCAATCAAGAAGAAGTGTAAAAAAAAAAAAAAAAAAAAAAAGTGTAGATGACAATACTGCCAAACACAGACTGCTCTTTCTGTCCTATTTGGCAGCTTCGGTTTTGCTCTTAATTTATGTTTTCTTTTCACTCGTGGTTCAATATATTTTTCTCTTGTTGCTTTGTTTTGCGTTTACCCTCTGCTCAGTTAGGATTAGGTGCTAAATCGACTTGGTCAGGTCTAGGAAGTGATCGTTGGATTAATAAGCACTTTTAGGACCTTGCATGTTGCCCAAGCTCAACTGTATTATTTCATGTAATATATATGTCAAATGAGCTGCAGTACACTGGAGACTTGGCCATAGTATAACTGCCAGCCGCCCTTTGACAGCTGGGAAATGTCAGAGGAGACACATGATATATGGAGTTATTTATGAAGGGATGTTTGACAATCACTGCTCCACTACATCATATTGTGCTCACTAATCCACATCCAATTTTGGGCAATCCCATCCAGTTATACACCTCCCACATACTCCCATTCCACCAGAGACATGTGACATTACAACAGACAGAGATTCTCCAGCAGCTGTTGAAGAGTCCTTAGTACTGAGCTTAACAGATGGCAGATGTTTTGTTTAGTTAATTTTAAGTCACAATGCTTCTATTTTTGCTCCTGCATATTAAATACAGGTATACATTCAGAAGTACAAACATTTTTGGAGCACCAACAGGCTTTAGCCAGCATTTCATAGGTCCCTCTGCTTAATTAGTCATCTATACAACTTTAGAATTTAGTAAAAAAAAAAGAGAAGGCAATGATTTTTAGTTGAGATTTGAGAGGTAAAGATGGGAGAAAAAGAAGAGAGAAACCATAAAAGGAGAAAATTGCAAGTTCACTTCACTGTATGCACTTTTGCACTCTACCCCAGCGTTCACCACAAGCCTATTTGTTCCGAGCTTTGACTCATGATGAGAGGTTTGTGGTGTTGCAAGGGAACAGAGCTGAAACTTTATAATGAGCAGTTTCACCTGAATCAGGTGCAGTCTCACCTATTAATAAGAAGTGACCCACATATGATTTCTGGCTATTTCTGGAGTGGGTGGTTGGCGGAGTGCACAATCTTCAAGTTCCTCCGTGAAAATTGTGCTTCACTGCTCACAACCAATGTTCAATGAAAATGAGCCCTGATCCATAAGAAGTGGGGTGATATTTTCCAGCCATCTCATTGAAAGTGTTTTTATCATGCTCAACTTTGTAACTGCAGCAGAAGAGAAGATTTTTTTTAAATGCACGAAGCAGGAAATGACAAGGACACTTAGGAATTAATTACAACAGCCTAAAATACTTACAGATTGATTGGTAACTAATTAATAAAACTGTACTGACTGATTCCTTAAAGATATATGACAAAGTATCGTGAAACCCAAATTCCCGCATGTTTCAGAAATCTAAATGTCACTTTTGCCATCTGTAAGCGCCGAGATGAACTGTGATCCACCGATTGACATTTGACCATTTATCTTTTGTAACTCAAGCATTAATGTTTCCTGCTGCTAAATAGTAATAAGATGATACAACATCAGTGAAAAATGTGGTGAAAGAGTCTGTTGCCTCTTTCCATTTCTTAGCTCTTAGCTAGCAGCACAAAAGTCTGGCACAGACTGTGATGCAAAAAAATATATGCATGTCCTTTTAGCCATCTAGAAATACTACTGGTATTGACAGAGGACATAGTAAACTCTTAACAAAACTTATCAGCTGGTCAGCTTGGAGGCACCTGATAAGACACTCATATGTCTTAGCTGTTCTCTTTTATTTGGACAACCGTTCTGCATCTTCAGAATAATTGAAACAGTATGTAAAGTGTACAGTGTACAGTGTGTAGGTAATAATGTGACCCTGGGTGTCTTTCAACATAACAACACTGGTAGGCAGACACACTTTATCACATCAGATTAAAGCCATATTTTAAAATTACATTGTTCTGCTTATTCATTACATTTTCAAAAGCATTTATTATATACAAACATTTGTTTATTTCTCATTTGAACTGATAGATACATCTGGCTGTAGATGAAATTTGGTCTTTTGGGATTTGATTTAGGTGTGTTTTAGCTGTCACACTACTTGCATGTGCTGTTTGAGAAAGGTTTACCTCAGTAAACACTAGAATACTAAGAGTGTGCCCAGTGTCAGCTCTGATTCACTCTCAAAGATCTTGAAACTTCTGGTTCTGACAAATGTAGCACTGCAGTCTGAGCTAAATTCAAAGATCTTGGATTGCTTTAAAAAGAAATTGTTTGGTATCCTAAAATTATGACTGACATCCCCATTACTTTCTTATATATCAATCAGTTAAGAGCTAGCCTGTTCATATGGCCTGTGAACCTTTAGGTTGCCACATAACATTTGTCAAACTGTCTTGTCAAACACTCGACCCAAGGTTATTACTCCCAAATGGTATAATAAATGAAGCTCTACTGCTCTGGACTAAGGGCTGTGTTACCTTCTAAGTCTGGGAGCTGAATCACAAAGTCTCTTTTCTTGTCCTCGGATGGGAGTTCATTAAAACTCCCTCCTGCCTTGTGGGAACCCACTAGGAAATAGACCCTCCACCCAGCCTGGAGGGTCTATGCCAGGGCATGATTTTTTAATGATGTCTGAGTTGTTCCCACCAGAGTCATTATACATGTCCTGAAAGGAATTAAGCTGGAAGTCGACTGCAAGGGAACCCAAACTGCAGTTACATTATGACAGCTAATAGCAGCTTTGACACAAAGGAACCGATAAAGATTATTTGTGGGCAAAAACTGATTTGACTGCAACATAATTATGACAGATTTGCACTATCATGAGGTGAGCACATGATGTATGCATTTTTTGGGGGGGTTGTTTGCTTCAGTAATTTTCAAGTATGTATCAATCCTGATTTAGAGTTTATGGTATAGAGGGGAAGTCAAACCAATTTAATGTGCGGTAATGTTAAATTTGCACAGTGTGTCCTAAATCTGTACTAGGCATCACCTGCCTACTTACGAGGTTGGCATATCTAGGTTGAGTGTCACTGTCAGCTATTTTTAAAATTTGTCACGCTTCAGCTGAATCTTCTCGGCTTAGGATACAGGGATATATAGGATATATGTCAATGACACTGCTGAAATTTGGCAGTTGAAATTAGAGGAGCCAGTTTTACCTTTAAGGACAGAGCCCAATTTATATTACTGTAACCTCAATTGTAAGAACTCTAAGAATGAGACATAAGGTCCTCTTGTGAAAAGTAAATATAATTTAATCTATAACATAGTGGATCACAAAGAAATAAAAAAAGCTAGCAATAGCTCCATCTTGACCAGCTACCAATACCATAATGCTCTTAATGGTCTTGCTATAACATGAATGCCATAAATTGGCCATATGCCTACATTTAAAATCCTTTTACCTTTTCAATTCAATTCAATTCAATTTTATTTATATAGCGCCAAATCACAACAAAAGTCGCCTCAAGGCGCTTTATATTGTACAATAGATCGCACAATAATACTTCATACTTGACTATAAATTCCCCATTACTTTCCACACATGTTCTACATAAATAAATGCCAATAATGTGATAGAAATAAATAAATTTCACTTAATGTCAAAACTTACACATCCTAGACTTTTAGACAATAAAACAATGGAGCAGTGGATTTTATATACAGGCAATTCAACTCATCAACTTAACCAATATCTGGGGGTGTTCAGGAAAACATGTGGCACTTAAAACTATAGTAATTAAAACATCTATATTAGTATTTAATGATTCGTCAAGATCATTTGAACTGCCAGCATCCACCAACCAAAAGCTTTTGTTGGCAAATTTCAGCATCAAACCTAATGTCCATGACTTGCTATGCAAAAACAACATGTGTTATTGTGTTCACCACAGCGGCGGGTGAACAAAATATATAAATTCAGCAGCTACAGACAGATTCTCTAACAATAAACACAGCTGAAATAGAATGCACAGCACCCCGGTACTTTTGTGCTAAAATTCCTTATTATGTTTATCAAGGAATATTGCTTAGATTTCATCAATACCAATGCCATTCTCAGTTCTTTATCAGTTTCTTTACTTATGCCTGATCATCCTTTGTGTGGGGGAAAAAAAGAATCAGTGTAAGACTTTTATTCTCTCTGAATCTGACCACAGTGAAAAAAAAAGAGTTTCCATGTTGTCTAAAAGCTGCTCTCTGTTGTGTCAATTTGATATCACTGTTTTGCAATACATAGCTATCATAGAAATATGCCTACAATGATAGAATTGTTATGCTTGGACTGTTTTTCCGTTTTCATTGTAAGTGTGTTCACTACTTTGCTTCATGTGAAGGTTTAAATGTAATCCAAATTAGTAAATTAAAATAACCACTTTGGGCCTCGTATGTCTTTATTTAGCTCCAAAGACTTGCAATTTTAATGTAATTTCATTTCATTTAATAATAAATATATGAAATCATTTAATCAATCAATCAAACAAAAATCATCATTTTGGACAGTTTAGTAACTTTATACTAGATTTATGTTGGTAAATGACACTTTTATTACCTCTGTAGCTATTAGTCCTGTTTTACAATGTCTTTTAAAGCAAGTCTAGTTGCTCCTAATATGATGCATTCTGAATGTAATGGTTGCAATACAAAAGGCTTAAGTGAAATGGGAACTCATGTTACTTTAAAAAATGTCTTAATGCATTATTAATGTAAATAAAATAATTAATAATTTGCACATATGTAAAGCTAAAGAACTGAAAAACATATGAATTTATCTTTGAGGAGACATTTATCAGGATGCATGGATGTTATCTTACAAAAGCGTATAACATGCACTTTCATGTAAAGAGTGCTGTGTACTAAAATATGAAGCCCGGGTGCAGAACTAGGATCTTTTTTACGTGTACGTGAATAAAGATTTCACCCAGTAGCTGAATGCACAAGTACCGTACACTGAAAGGAAAAGTTTTTTCTTTATTTGTTTGCTTGCTTGCTTTTTTTTTCTCCAGGATTGTAAAGAAAGAGTACAAAAGCATGACAATCTGCCAACATTTAGGTTGTCTAACCTTGGTTCAATCAACCTGAAATGATACAGGCGTGACATGGTGATTCAATGGCATCGAACATATTTCAGTGTTACTTTAAGAGGTCTTTCTGAACACATTTTGCAGGGGAGGACTTAAAAAAAAACAAGTTAACCCCAAGGAGTCGTGATGTGTGCTGAATCTGCTTGCCAACTTCCCTGCCTTTCTATATTAATATCATCCTGGAGAAATCAAGGAGCTGAGCGCCTCACTTTCCATGTTAAATTTCTCTCAGCTATTTTGAGAGTCATGCTGTAGCCAGTCTCCGTGTGTGTGTGTGTGTGTGTGTGTGAGAGAGAGAGCGAGAGCGAAACAGGAGCCTGATGTGTCCTATTTCCCTTCAAAACTAAAAAAATAAAAAGTTTGGGGTTTATTAACATTTGTATCCACCCAAACGAGGAAACAGGTCTATCCCTTCAGCATGAGATTACTCTTTCTGCATTAACATGAATTCATTTCCAATGAGAAGACTTCAATTTGATTGTTTCTCAGGCTGAATAATTCCTCTGAATGACACTGAGATTAAATATCTTGAGTGTCTTTGACATTAAAAAGTGGCCTGCCAGTGTTAATTTGAGGAGATATGCTCTGCCCATCTCTGTGTGGTATTCCTGCCACTTTCCAGTAATACATTTTTGAAAAGGCGCAGCTATATGGGCGCTTGAATTATTCATAATTCCTACTGCATGAGGGAAATTTCTTATTGATGTAGATAGGTATCCTTGGATCACATAGTAAGAAAGTTTTTTGTTTTTTTAAGGTTTTCGGTATGGTGATAGAATTAATGTGCGTTCACCAATTGCAGTCACAGGGTAATTAGTGTCAGTTCCCTTTCCCAGCTGTGTTTTATGTCCAAATATAGTATTAACAATAAAATGGTAAAATACTCTGGAAAACATCCCATTCCAATACATCCTTTTCACACCTTAAAATACCTGTGAACAAGCAATCTGATAAACACCCGTGTTTATCACCAGTGACAACGAAAGCTAACTTGATATCCATTGTTATCACACGTATGACAACTGAACTGAATGTACTGTATATTACATGGTGTATATTTTGCAGCATGTGAAATTTAGTAGCCTGGTAAATATGTAAATAACATCAAAGTTCATAATAGGAGTTTAGAATGTCTTTACAGAGGAATCAGAGTATTCATTTTTTTTTACACCATTTACTGTGTTGCAGATATAAATCATCATGAAAATGTGTTTTTTGTTGATTTGTTTTTAAGAAAAATCAAGACCAACAATAGATTGGCAGCCTGTCCAGAGTGTACCCTACGATTCTTACAAACGTCTTTGGTCAGAGCAAAGGACACAAACTAATTGCTTGTTTTTAGATCCGTGCAGTTTTAATCCTTGCAGATGTAACCTGTGGAAGACTCTAAAGAAATACCTTCAAGTTTCTGTTGCATCTTTTTGATTTGTTTCTTTCAATCAACTCTTCTTTCATCTTAACCTTTTCAGCTGGTCTGCCTTGAGTCTTTTGGGAAGCTCAGACATAACTGAAAACACCTAATTCAAAATCCTCGTGACATTTGCAAGAATGCTAAACCACCGGGGAAAAGAGGGGTTTTTTTTACAGTATGACATGTGGCTCAAAGATGACGTTAGTAAATGAAATACTGTCTAATATTGCTGCTTGTGTAACATTTCTCTCTTTTAATTAACCCAGGATTTTCTTTTATTGAAACCCATTTCCCATTAGCCCCAGACATTCATAACATCATTTATATGGTTGTTTTTATTCAAAATTGTATACTTTGTGCTTTTATTAGAGGGGGAAAAAAGAACCGAAATGCAACATAGCATCATCCAGTTATCAGAATATGCCACCATTCTTTTCTTTCTTTCTTTGTATGGATGCTTTCTTATCTCCATTTGTCAGATGTTGACTGTGATGAGTTAGTTAACCAGCTGAAAGGTCCTCAAATAGGATGCAACTTAATGACTTCAGCCATCTATGATAAATGTAAAGATAATCCTAACCGTCTCAAAACTAACCATTCAAATCAGGTTAATATGAAAAAGGTTGCACAAAAGCTTTATTTCATATACAATGAACGCTCTAATTTAAAAGCATTTCAGGACATTTAAGAGGTTAAAATCAAATCAGTCCATATTGAGTCTCTGAGCTGCTGCTTCCAGCAAAGAGGACAGCACCTAACTTGTCACTTAGTATGCATGTTGAGTATAATGCCACAGAAAATAATCTACTGTACACCTCCCTTCATAGGTCCACATTACTGGGAGCAATGCTGCCCTTTCTGTTTTCTTATAATTGTGGAAAAAAGGATCAGTTTGATACTGAAGAACTCGTCAGAAGATACTAGCAACCACCCTGTGACCAGACCACAGAAAGTTAGTGAGACTTAGTGACTTTAAATGAACGATTGGTCATGTGAAGTGGGCAGGTCCAGTGTCAAACATTTCTCAGTTAAAGTGACCACCAATCAGAGGGACTAATTGATATATGATGGTCACCAAGACAATGTGTGACAAACAAATCACTTCCAATACAAATGCAATTAATCTGTAACTTTTCAAACTGGAACTGTATACCCACCCACACACCGGCACTTTTAAGGTATACTTTATATAATATGTTGGAGTTATGTTTTGAGAGAAAAATAATTTAATGCCACTTGACTAGATATTAGCAGTCATTATCTGTTCATATCCTGTTCATAAGATTGGTCTATATTCCTGTTATTATGTCTATATTTGTCATCCTAATGTGTCATGTTTTCTTTACTTCACCCTCAGCAGACCTCTTTGTGTATACTTCTTTTTCTCTTGTAACACTGTGGCTCTTAACATACCCTGTCAGAAGACCCATGTAGCCTTATCAGAAAATTAAATAATTCAACCAGCAGACAAAAGCAAAACAGAGAGATGCCATTTTTTTCTTATTTTGTAATAGGGACAATTTCAACTAAATTAGATCAAGTATTGTTAGAGACAGCAATGAAGCTTTCTGCCCCCCTATGCCGACCTCCACCAGCATCAACTCCCACCCTGTACTTAGTGAATAGAGACCGCACCTTTGAATTATAATTCAAATTGACTCTTGTTAAATTGAAAGAGAGAGCGCATAAGTAGCGAGCATACAAATGCAGGTTATTCCACGTTTTACTGTCTTGCCCAGGAGGCATTCCCAACAGAAAATTGGCAGAATGTAGAGAAATGAGTATGTTTGTGGCTTTTTCTATCTAGCTGGGATGAAATAATTGAATCGGTGCGTGCTTATATTCAAATCTTGGCTGTGCTCATTATCACAGTTTGACGTCAACCATGTCCTGGTGTGATGCCATTTGGACAGCACATTCACATACTGCACATAGACATGTGCACACATGTGGACAGAAGGACCAATTACTGTTCAGTTCTGGTGCGTTGGTGAGGGCTGCTGCTTCCTGCAGCCACCAAACAATATCAAAACAATATAATACACAGAAAAAACACTGACAAAACAATGCCCATCTAATAGGAAGCCCTTAGGTTACTTCCAGTTGGACACGGTTCTTTCCTCAATAAACTGTTTAAAGAAAACAAACAGGTTTCGAGTGAACTTAGCAGACCGTTTGCTTTTTAGAGTGAAGACAAAACAACATTTGATAAAAATGCAGTACATATATAAACTAAATACATTATCACCCAATCCAGGACTTACACAGTTTTTTATCCACTTTTAAGCATCATGCACAATGCGTATACAATACCAAACAGAAAAAGTACATAGAGTCCAAAACAAAGCTTAAAAGAGAATAGATAATGTGCTTGCCATAAACTCTGTGCAGAAGAAAATTACCTTTTGTCAGTTAAAATTTCAGTTAACACTTTCCTAATTACTTTTTGGTCTCAGTTGCAATTGGATTAACCAAAAATTTCATAGTCAGTTTCCTAAATTACCTTTTTTTCTGAGGAAAATCTCAAAATAACTAAATAAAAACTGACACACACAAGTTTGAAAGTGAGCCAATCAGAACTAATCTCCTTGTACAGTACGGTTAGATGCGAACATTTGATCGACCCTGGGAAATCGAACAATCGGCAACCGTGCTCCATGTTTCTCATGAAAACACAACAAAATGTCAGCACTTGGGCGGAAGAGAAGACTAGATATATGGGCACATATTGCATTTGATGTCAAGGAAAATGAATAAAGTGTGTGGAGCAACTGTCACTGCTAAAAACATAACAAACCTTTACACTTTATATTTTTGTCAACTGAATCAACTCATTTGATTTATTCGTCTATAATCATATGATATTTAGACTAAAGTAATTTAGATGCATAAATTACGACTTAAACTAAATGACATTTTAGTCTAAAATGTGACTATGAACACATAGTTCACAGTCACATTGACTAAAACCATCAAAATTTGCTGCCAAAATTCATTGATAATTAATAATTGATAAATTGAGGTCATTCTAAAAACAGTTTTATTTTCATTTTGTAAATTCTAGTCATTATTAACACAAAGGACAAAGTAAGTCGCTACCCTGTGAGCAAACAGTCAGCAAAAGTTTCTCAGTCAGTCCCTGGTCACATCTGGTTTGAAAACGCCATGATGATGATGACAAGAACACCCTCAGCTCAAACCTTCACAATGGGATCTTACTAACAAACAGCATGTTAACAGGACATCACAGTATATACATCTTGTATACACAGTATTTGAAAATTACATTCATCAGGTGACATAAAAGACATCTGCCATCTTGTTAAAGAATAGGTAGTCTATGCATTGCTAGCACTCTGGCTAGGAGTCACTGGGTTTTTAGACCTACAGGCATTATTAGCATATAACAGACAAAGTGGGAAAGATATGCTAACATGACATTTTCTCTCACAGCCTAATGCCTGTGTATAAGATCCACTCTTATTTAAGTTCTGTTTTAGTCTCCACCAACTACGACAGAGACAATCATCAGTCTGGTGTTGGCTAGTGTAGGTACCCAGTCTGTTTGTCACAACTTTTTCACTGGAATCCATTTTTCTCACGACTGATGAAAACAAAGTTGATGAGACTGGATCGGCTGATTAAGTCATGGACCACAAAAAAAGACTAAATCTTAAAGGAACTAGAGTTACATGAACTCTCTGTAGGTCGTAAGCTAAAATGCAATTGGTGTACTTTATATGGTATAATTTTATTAGGTACCAATATAGAGCATTGATTCATTATTATTGATTATTATTTCTTTCTATGGTTACAGTGCAATACCCTCTTCACTTTTAATGTTCCTTTCATTGGGCAGCCAGCACAGTCCAGATGAAATACTCGTCATACTACTTAATAAAAATATTATATATATATTATATAATATTGGGTTACTGATTCCACTGAACTACTTTTGGCATTGCTATGGCATTTTCAAGGAAATATACATGATCATATTTTCAGCAGCTGCTGTGTTAGACAATGCACCTTGCAGTGTCCTGGAATCCTTAAAGAGCCTACACTGTGGCAGTTTGCATGTGTCCATTACTTTGCCAGTTCCCAGTGTGCTAAACATTAGGCTTCCTGCCCAACAACAGAATGTGCTAGAACTAACTGGTTCCTAACGCAACCTGGCCACCGTCTGCTCTTATCCATATGGGCAATTTGTCTTCTGCCCTCACAGTGAAGTGAAAACAAATGAGCACACGCACACACATCATACACGCTCTGTCCCTTTCCCAAAACACCACTGCCCTCATACCAGCTCCTCTTCTCATTTCCTTTCTTTATGTTCTCACTGGTCTCTTTTTCTTTTAATTCCCTTCTATTGTCTCCTCTATCTTACTTCTTACGCTTGCTCCCATCTCTCTCATTGGTTTGCCCAGGTAACATTTCTACAAACATTGAGCCCTTCCGATGCCTCAATGTTCACTATAGGGAAATTCTTTCCTCTGATGTTTTCACAATCCTTTGCTAAGTAAGCCATTTGGCTTCTGCTATCGCCACTGGAAAATTTATTCCACCCAAAGATTTGTCCACGGATCATAGGAGGAGAGCATAAGCCTGAACAAAGCAAATATAATGCTGCAAAGTCATGATTTCAGCAATATCTTTAGGCCATACATGAAAGGGAAATGGGAGGGAAAGTTCATCTTTCTGCAGAGGAAACGAAATTCCTGTAGTTGGTGTCAGGAATTCTTAAGAAAATGTTGAAATGATAATGATGTTTTTCTGCACGAGTTTGTGACGTAAAGTTGTGATGATCCTGACTAAATGACATGGAATCATTTTTGTAACTGTTGTTTTTGCTGGAGAATTTGCAGAAGCTGGAAATATTTAAGACAGGCAGTTAAAACTGAGGCCACTAAAATCATGTCTTGATATATTTAACTGTTTACCAAATCACAAGTCGTCCAGCTTAGATGAAAAACACTGTCAACCAGTTGTATAACAGTGCTTAAATTACATCAGATGGGAACAAACATAACATCGATGTGAAAAAAACAACAACTGGGGATCGTCTGGAGTCAGTTGCCAATGGTTACATTGATTACAAGACCATATTACTAAACAAGACAGCACAGTTAAACTTGTTTGAAATAGGCTGAATGCAGAAACAAATGCTTAATACTTCTTAGCATAAAGGAAGAGCATTATTAAGGTGATGTCTGACTCTACAATGAAACGTGTACAGTGAATTTCCTAAAATGTGTGCTAGTAAAGAAAATGAAAAAATGTGTCTGGCTTAAAGTCAGAAAAATGATGAGGGGCAGCCAAATCGAAATTGGCAACTGGCCATCTAAAAAGATAACTTCACTGGTAATGATGTTTTCAGACTCGGCATGTACTGATCCTCCACCTCCAAATAAGAAACAGCACACAGAACACAGAATCATTCCAAATCACAGGCCGCTTTCTCACAGCTCTAAAAAGTCAGACAAGGCCTATATCATCACTTTTTATGTGCTTAAAACGTTAGCGTAAGTTGTTAAGATGTTTTTAAATGTTTGATTAGGTAACAAAGGATTCAATAGTATTCAGTGAAACTTGGTCAGGGTGTTCATTACTAGGATTTTATGAAAATTTTCAACAACTTGTGCTAAGCACTGGTTATAATAACTTTGTGTGTCATATTAGATATTGGTGGTACTTGCCGACTGCCATTATACCGAGCACGTCTTTCAAAGGGGAATGTAAGAAAGTGCACATCATCATTGGGAAAATGAAAACGTGCCACCATGATTTAGCTACGTTCACACTGCAGGTCTTAATGCTCAATTCCAAAAATCGGATTTGATGCGCTTTCGCCTGCAGTGTGAACGTAAGGCTATGTTCACACTGCAGGCGAAAAGCGCATCAAATCCGATTTTTTGACCCTATGCGACCCATATCCGATCATGGTATGACAGTGTGAGCGGCACAAACCGATATTTTCAAATCCGATCTGGGTCACTTTCGTATGTGGTCCTGAATCCGATACATATCCGATGTTTTAGAAAGCGACTGCTGTGTGAACGGTCATGTCGCATTAAATCCGTCTTTTACGTCACTGACACAAGACAGACGCCAATTATCAGCGCCGGAGAAGCGTCCGAGAAGACATCACGAACGCTTCCTGGCCATCCAGTGTAGATGTTAGTGAAACTGTTGGGAAGATAACGTGAACATTTTATTTGTACTGTATAATCTGCAGATTCTGACAGAAATCTGCAACTATCCTTTGAAGCACCGCTCCTCTCTAAAACAGCAATAAGGATCATTATTAGGTTATCTACATTATTATGTAAATAACAAAATAACTTAAAGCAAAAATTTGGAAACATAAAGTCCATTCTCATTCTCATTTAAAATGTCTCACTTTTAAAAAAATAATTATCTGAGTCTTACAACAAACAATTGATAGATTGATACATATATACCATCAGAACAGTGTACATCACTGTCACAACAGTGTTTGTTTTCATTCAAAGGCTTTATGATTTTTCCTATAATGGCGGGCCGGTCTCTAGTCAAAATGCCCGGGACGATTGTTTTGTCCCAGTCCAGCTCTGTATGCAGCTCATCTGCAGTCTGGTGTTACCTACATCTTCCTATTCAGAAGGCAGAATTTCCGAGTTCTGAGTACAATCAAAAGCACCACGACTGCAGTTTTTGTGTTGGATGTAAAAAGCAGGCTAGAATCATGGTGGCGGTCAACGACGGTCCAGGCGTGGGATTTCTCTCGTGGAAATGTGCACATTATTTTTTCCTTTCTATTGGTAGGTGGCACAGTGCACTTGTGGCAAGTAAGCAAGCTAGAAGACTGACAATCTTGCTGGGTATCCAGTTATGGAAGCAACACATTAACAAGAGAATTCTGAGTAAAACCAAAGTTACTTTCCCTAGTAACTAGTTACTTTGAAAATAACGAGTAACTTGAAGTAACTGAGTTACTTTTTTAGAGAAGTAACTAGTAATGTAACTAAGTTACTAATTTAAAGTAACTTACCCAACACTGTATATAGGTAATGCAATGCATTTACTGTTGAAGGGATTTTTCTTCTTTTCCATATGTGCAGGTATGTTATAAGAAATTACAAGATAATTTTCACAGGTTGAGGTGGAGGATGTGATATCCACCTTAGAGATTTTTTCATCCTTCATAGTATTCGGAGTTAACTGTTTTTACAGCAAGAATGCTGTTTTGGTCAAAAGCTGATAATGATGTCACATTTTCAGGATTTTATCCATGTCTCTCTTTTTTTACATAACAACAATGGTTTATCATGTGACATCAACCAGTCATGGGTACAGACAAAGGTTTATTAATAGTCAGCAAAATATAACGCAAAAAGGTTACCATACCACCTAGTTGTATCACAGTGTCTCTGCAATTTGTCAGCTGTATAGGAATTTCTTTTATTTATGTATTAATCACATTATTTTATTGTATGATGCCTTGGTGCTACTGGATTTTAACATGTCTCACACTCATACAGTAAGACAGATGGTAAGGAAGTTGGGGGAAGCAGACAACTCCACAGGAAGAATCTTTTGTCTCTTGGAGGACTCTGGGAGGTAGCAAGGGAGTGTGAACCTTAAGGTGTGAAACAGCTGTGTACTGCCTTTTGTTCCTGGAGAAGGTATTTAACTGAGAGCCATGCTGGGCTCAGGGAGACTCTGCTGACCGTCTGCCCCACGATCATGCAGGCTCTCCACCAAGCTTGGTTTTCTGTTCTTTGTTTGTGATTAAAGAATGTTAGAAATTCCTCAAATGAGCTGTCAGATGGGATGATGACTTCAGATGATGTAGCAAGCATGTTGTGTGAAGGATTCTGTGACCTTTGGTCTTCATCTGGCTGTATTGTTGTCGTTCATCCTCTCCAGCAAAATTTCTGCACAGCAGCTCAGGAATATAATCACACACAGAGTAAGCGCAGCCTGAAGATTTGCATCGCAGGATAGTACTTATAATAGCACACTGCATGTGAGTGATGTTGTTGCATGGCTAGGCAGCATATTAATAGCGTACTGCAAGTTACGGAGAGAATTAAGCATTTCTGTCAGATTCCAAATTTTTTTCCATCTACTTGCAAGAGTTTGACATTTATAATAGCGATCACAGCAGCAAGAAGACTTAGTACTCCTCCTTCATGCTGCCTCTTAGCTTTAGCCCATCTACTGTAGATATATTTTAACTTCCCTCAATTTTAAATTCACAGGGGAACTCCCCTTAGGTTCACACTACCTTCCCAAATCCTTATGTTGATTGCATGGTGCCAATCATTAATCAGTAGGGTATTTATTGGCCCAGTTAGTGGTACCTATTCTGTGCTGCCCACTGCTTCATCGCTGCCAACATTCCACCACCACCTGCTTTTCAAAGTGTTTTTGAATGTGTTTGACCAGAGAGTAAGGGCTGACTCTGTAGTGCACTTGGAATCCAGCACAATTCATAAATGGGAAAAATGACTAATAATGGACAAAGTGGAAAATGGATGAATATGCATTTTCTGCCTTTTGCGTTCTTTTAAAGTCCCATATATATATATATATACGTGTGTGTGTGTGTGTGTGTGTGTGGGTATGTATTAGTGCTGTCAAAATTAACGCATTAACGCAGATTAAGCCATCATCACGATTAACGCAATACAAAAAAATGCTATTAATGCATCTGGAGTGCAGAATGACTCAAAATCCCTGAAATGTTTCTGTCAACGCATTTCGGGCAGTTTGTCCAAGTAGAGTTACCTTTGCACATGCACAAATGGGCAGTTGATCTGGTAGTGACGGGCAGCTGAACCAATCAACTCAATTTTCTTGATGGGAAATTTGAGTATTAAAAAAAACAACAAGACGGAACAGTCGACCGACATAAAGTATTATGCACATTGTACAACAAGGAATTTTCTTTTCACCGAAGCACTTCCAGCTTAAAATATCAAATTGACGCGACGTACACGTTAGCTGGGAATGCTGCTAGCACTTTGGCTAACGCGTCACCCAGCTTGCTACAAACCACTCACAGAGCATCAGGGACTCAGTAAGTCTACCTCGAAAATATTGACAATATTGATAACACGAATGTTCAAGATGTTCAAGTCTGTTTGCTCATGCAAAATGAAATGTGATTAATGTAGATTCGTGAATCGTGATTAATCAAAATTAATCCACAGTAACCCTGTGATGAATCTGAGTAAACATTTTAATTGTTTGACAGCACTAATATATATTATATATTAGTGCATATGTACCTATTAGTATATAGATTTTTTGCATTTCAGTGACAGCTGTGTTTAATTTGAGTAGAAAAATATATAAAAATTCTGGAACCATCCTCTGAGCTGTGCATATCACAAGAAGATAGCAGCAGTGAAATGAGCTTTAAGAGAACAAACGTATTCTTGCAGCAGGAATCCAATTTGTGCCAACAGAAGGTATAAATGAAAACCTGTGTTCAGAATAGAAAATCTAGATACTTTTCATTAAAATTGGTTCAAAAAAGGAAGAAGAAGAAAAAAGAGCGAGAGACAAAACATACACTGTAATTTAAAATCCTTAAAAGTTTTCGTGTGTTTAGAGGTTAAATTAAATTATGCTCGTAACCACGGAAAGCCAACATGTCTGTGAGCGAGTTACTCATGAAACTCCAAATGGAATCAGATGTTTATTGGCGTGACACTTGGAGAGAAGTATAGCATGTGCTGCTGTGGTTTTCTGAGTACGTTTTCCTGAGTGGAGGGTGGAGAGTGTTTTATTGAGAAAACCTAATCTTTTGATGATGAAATAAGAGGAAAATATTGCCCAGATTTCCATTCCATGAGTGTTGTATCTAAAGTAATCTTCTTTGATGGAATGATTCTATTTGATGTTTTATTGTCTCTGTGAAGCTCCAGATTCTTTTTCTCTCCACTTCTCTCCGTTACTGTGACACAAATACACACACGCACAGGTCTACTGCTGTGTGATTGTTCTCAATCTCAGTAAACTCATTTTCACACATTATCTATATATAATACAAATAGGAAATACAGTTTCCACATCTCTTGACCTGACTCAGGTCATGTCCACACTAATGACTTTGTTATTTTCAGCATAATAATTTTGTTCTTTTACTATAACATGCACAGTACAAGTGCTTTGATAAGATGGTTTCAGCAATAGCTACTCTTACAAATGTTATACAGATATAAATGTTTCCTTTACAGTTTGGTAAATGGACTGGTTCTTATATAGCGCTTTTCTACTCTTCTGAGCACTCAAAGCGCTTTACACAACTTGTGCATTCACCCATTCACACCAGCACATTTTTCTAGGTGCTTTCTAAGTAACATTCATACACATTCACACTCCGATGGATGCATCGGAGAGCAACATGGGGTTAGTGTCTTGCCCAAGGATATTTGGCATGCAGACAAGGAGCAGCCTGGGATCAAACCACCGACCTTCTGGTTGGTAGCTGATCTGCTCTGCCACCTGAGCTACAGCCACCTGAGCTACAGTTTGCCTCCTTGTTGTTGTCTATCTGTTTTCTCTTGTACCTGATTATGTGTCCTTCCCTTCAGTGTGTTTGCAGAGATGAGCAGTGCTAAAATCTTGTCTGGACAGTAATGGAAATCGCTTTGACAAGCATAATGTAGAGCAGGGGTGCCCAATCCTAGTCCTCGAGAGCTACCGTCCTGCAGCTTTTAGATTCATCCTTGTTCCAACACACCTGAATCAAATGAATGTCTTGTTATCAGGCCTTTGCCAAACTTGATGACATGCTGAAGAGGTCATCAAACCATTTGATTCAGCTGTGTTGGAGTAGGGATGCATCTAAAAGCTGCAGGACAGTAGCTCTCGAGGACTAGGATTGGGCACCCCTGCTGTAGAGTCTTGCAGTCCTTGGTGATAGATACATTTTAGCGTACAGTTATTTTTTTTTCTATTCATCCACATTCTCAAAGTTTTTTGAAAAGTATTGATGCATGTTTTAGTCATGACTTATAGGTCACCCCTGGAATCCATTGTGATTGCTGCATCTGAAAAGAAAATGGACGTTGCAGCTTCTCAGAGACACGTTTTAAACTTGCTGGTGGTGATTTTTTTTTTTTCAAATTCAGAAGACTTCAAGTGTCATAGCTCTTGAAATTTTGCAGTTCTTTGTGAACTTTTAGAGCTGAACTTGGGCATTTCTTGGGCAAAGACTTCTTTTCGCTTGTTGTTTGTAATTTTACGATTTTAAACCAGATAGAGGCCAAATGGAAAGGCACGCTGATTCTCACCCACACATTCATATATCTCTCTATGTTTCTCAGTCTGTCTGTCAAAAATGTTTTATTTGCTAAATATTTTCAGCAGTCAAACCTCACTTTAATGCCAAATACTATAGCTTATACTGAAGGTTAATGTGAAATCTCATTTGAAGTGATTCAATTTTTTAAGGACAAGGTCTCTTTCTTTTCACCTGCCACTTTACCGACGTTTTATTTCATGCAATTGCTGCCGGCTTCCTTTTTATAAAGGTAATGCATCACTCATTATGACTTTTTCCCTGAATACCAGAGGCTAATTCATTATACCAGTCCCGGGTGTAGCCCTAATTTGCGGATGAATTCTGTAGTGCACTGAAAAGCTAACGGAACTAAATTGCTTTTGCTGATAAGAGACAGTGTTTGATGATTTGTTTGAATGTTTTCATGTATATGTCTTTTGCACAAAGACTTATTCACTGCCAAAACCTGCACAGAAATCATAAACGTCTAATATACAGTAAATATTTATGATACGGTAATTAATAAAAAATAAAAAGACATTTCTTCACACACAATTACAATATTTATCTGCTGGTAAATTCCAGACTTGTTGCCATAGATCATACCACACTTTGTCAAGGAGACCAGACGAATGTACTCAGAGAAGAAAAACATAAAAAATCAACTGTATAAAATATGAATTTTGACCTTTAGATTTTGTTTAACATTTTTTATTTTGTACATATAGGAAAATAGAGAGATATGTAAAACCTTGCACTGCAAAGTGATAAAATATAGCAAATAAAGGTAAAAGATGTAGTAGTGCAGAAGTGAAATGGAGTAGAAATGTGGAAGAACTATCGATTGATATTTAAACAACAATGCAAAATAATAATTTTCTAATAAACATTGTTAATATCGTACTATCATACACAAAACATCTCCATCTATCTAAATGTTAATTTTCTCTAAAGCAAAGTAAATGGTTTATCTAAACTTAGCACAGAAAGTAAGGAAATTCATGTTGGGTGGGTTATTATTTGGTACAGTGCTTCTTGTTAATAAATGTTATGCCATTGGAAAGCCTGTTTATTTCCCCTTTTACAGTTAATGGTCCCACGTTTGTAAGGAAATTGCATTTTTAGATTTAGCAGCAGAGTTGAGGAAAACCAGTGCTGGTGGTGTCTAGCAAAGGTTAAAGATACAGTCTAATTGCAGAAATCAAATCTTTACATTTCAAATATTTTTAGCTTTCTCTAACCACACTGCATCCACAGGAAAAGAACACAGAAAATCCATGAATACATTTACATATGATGGTATTGTTTGCAGGCTCCAATGTCATTCTGACAGCAGCATATATAAAAGCAGCCTCTTTTTTCTTTTTTTAAAGTCTAGCACTCTGTATTGTCCTGTGTGTTTTTCTCTTGCCTTCTGTGTACATTTGAACCCAGTTGGTGTTTAAAACCAGCGATAATGCACACAGCAGTTGGTGTTTCTTTTGGTTTATCCCTTTATGAAACTGAGAGGTTAACATATCAAACAGCCGGCAAAGACCCTGAATCTTTGTGTGCCTTTATGTGTGGTAGGCAGGGTGTGACCCACATTTGTTTGAAGGCGATGTAGGAGCTATGGTGGTCAGACAGCACAGAACACACTAACTCAGAATACACACCAAGTGTTCCCTGCTGTGCCGGCTGTTGCCTCCTGACTGTTTCCATCACAGAACCACAGGCCTGTTTCTGCCGTGCTGCTCTGTCCATGTTAAGCTGTCTGCCTCTCTGATAATGTGGACCATAGAGAAAAAGCCCACAACCCCCTCACATTCCACGCAATCATGCACACACCTTCCACCCCCACCCAGTGCCTCATCAGCAGCTAATCTAACTCAAGTCCAACACAAGTAGAAGTGAAAATTAAGCAGAATCCCTGTCTGTCTCTCTACAAGAACTGCTTGACAGCTCTTCTTTTGTCATTTCAGACAGATGAAAATTGAAAAGAGTGTGATTATTCCATGTGGTTTTGTTCCTTTGCAGCCTGATTCAGCCAGATGAGACTTTTCTTTGCTGGAGTTTGAGGTGATGTAAAGTTTGATTGAATAAACAACAACAAGCCTGGTTAATGCTGAAGTGATTTGTTCGCTCAGTTTGTAGTTTAGATTGATTTTGGCATAAAACATCAAGCAGCACAATAGAAATTCATTCCGTGTGGTATTATTTAACCCCTTTTATTTTCAAATTGACAGCCACATGTTGGAAAAATACTATGCACTATTGTTGTCAACAACAGATAGGGCTGTATCCACCAGTCAATTTATTTAAAATATCTGTAATATATAGATATGTGTAATAATAATGAATAAATGAATATATTAATATTAATTTAGAAATTAAATGCAAATAGGACACATTTGCAAATAATTGGGCGATCATAATTTTGTGACTGGTCAGTTCCAGCTTCCTAAAAACTAACCAATCATCAACAAAACTCCAAAAGGTTTCTTAAATATACGAAGTAACAACTCTAAAAACAATATCTGCACAAATCCCATTCGTGCAGGTGAAAGCCCAACCTCATCTTTGTCACTCCACACTTTTTCCACCACAGGATGACACATACTATTTTAGTATTTTTCCTGGTTTGTAAAGCTATCACATTGCAATTTTGTTACTGGTTATTCACAACGATACCAATTACTTCAGTGATATAATGGTATAAGGATCACACTAACACGATGATATCAGATACACAACGACAGTAAGCACACTGGAAAGTGCAGATGTCATGACCTCAACCACTGATAGTTTTCAAGCTTGTTTAAGGCCGTAGCAGCTGATGTAACTTGTGCGATGATGAGATTAAAGGATTTAACAGATTACGTGTAGCCCAGGAAAATGTGGCTAACATGTATTCCCATCTCCATTACCCCTGATTAAAAGCTAATGAGAGCAGCCAATTTTACTCTTGCTCTGTGGAAAGTTAATGCAGAGAAAAGCCTGCCAGTGCTTATTTTCCTTAATGATAATCAGATATTAGCATTAGTAAGGTCACGGGAGTACAATTAGAAGCCAGAGAGAAGTGCTTTTTACATGATGCAGAGTTGCTGTGTTTACTGTGCGACTTTTCGCAGGCTTCCTTTCTCAATGACACACAAAATTAACAGGACATATAGGAATAATTAAAGTCTAATTGCACCATTATGTGTTTGATCTGGACCATCACTCTCTTTATTCCTCTATCTATTGTACTATTATATGCATATTATCTTCACCATCACTAATCAGATTCTGGAGAATGTTCATAAAATTATGTTCCTCATTACACTGATTAGCATTTCTATTATTGCACCGCAAAGGTTTCTTATTTTACATCATAAGTCACATGCAAGGTTGGTTTTGTAAAATGTTACAACAATGAGGCTTTAATTAAAGAGAAAACAAAAGAAAGACTAAAAGAAGACTTTTGTTCTTGCCTGAGTCTGATTTCTTGAAGCAGTACTTTTTGCAAGGCCTCTTCTGGCATTTTTCACTGCCACTCTTATTGTTTTTACACAAATTTTGAATAGGATGCGTTGGCTGAAATGTACAAGCACTTTGTTGCTGTGGGTAGCAGGGGTGCAGCAATCAAACAAAAAGCAGAAGCAACCACAGAAAATGAGGAATGCATTTCCAAAGTACACACAGAGGGGTTGGTAATGACTCTTTGATAGTAAGGAGGAGAGATGTCATTTCTAACATAATGGGAAACTGTTAGATATGATTATATCATGATATGAGTATCTAGAAATATAAACGTATAAAGAAAGTGCATGCTCCGACAACACCAATGCACTGCATATGTAGGTTTAAGGACGGCAATCTCAACCTGCGTGAATTTTTTGTCATTTGCCAACCAATTTTAATTCGGTCAGTACATCACTATTTGTGCGTTTTCTGAATTTCTGTTTGTAATGTATGGCTTTCTGGCTGGACTCTAAGTACTATAGATAGTTTTTGTTTAATTGTGAATTTCTTTGTATGTAGAAGGCAACAGATAGCAACAGGTTTGTAACTGATGGCAGCAGATTTGCAGATTTTTTTTAAAATCACAGTTAATAGCTGCATTATCACAAACAGATTGCATCTACTTGACATTATGACTTCAATGATTCTATCTTACTGGAGTTTTACCGTCACCTTTATACAAAACAGTCACTTTGAAGACAGCTGAAAAAAACTGTTTCTTGTATTGATCATTTAATAACTGTTTAATAACACTGTTAGAGTAGAAAGAGTGTTTCTGAATGTCAAAGTCAGACACTTTTGAGTGTATACCAGGGAAGTGGAAGAGACAGAAAAGTGATGACGACTCTAAGGGGTTCTAAGAAACAGTAGAACAGTCAGCTAGTCTTTTCTGGGGTTCTTTTAAAGACGTTATTAATCTGTCATCATAAAAAAATGTTAAAGATTAAAACCTTTGAACAAAGTGTAGCCAACTAAAATAGGTCTCTGTCTTCAGACCTAGTAGAACTCAAAGTTTATTTAAGTTATATTTGTCGATATTTAATATTATAAATAAAAATGTTCAAGCAGTACAAAATACTTTTACACCACTTTATAGATGAGAATTTAAATTTGCCTCCAACATGGATTTTAAATTTTATTTGTATTTGTACTTGGTGTAAGGTACAGTGCCAATCAGTGTAACCAAAAAAACTGATAACATTATCATTTAAAGTATTGAAATCTAAAAAATGGCTTGCACATATCTCTCTTGCATGAAATCAAAAAATGGATTTATCTCAGCAGAACTGTGATCCATGTCTGTGCAGTGTTATATTTTTAGGGTTGGCATGGTTTGCAATGGTAAAGGGGTGGGGGCCAAGGTGATATATTTTTTTTCAAAATACCCGGTGGCGTCCCTGACTGTATCCCACATACCTGTGGAGGAGGGCGGTACCCAAATTACACTACCTCTACAATGAACATTCTGACCTATTGGGCTACAGAGCTTGGGAGACTAATATCACAACTATGAAGAGTAAGTTAAGCAGCTATTACTCTGGCAACAAAAGGGTGCTTGTCATAAAAAATGCTCACGAACTCTGTAAATGTTCTTAAAATGATCAGTTGTCTCTGCACGGGGGAGAAAAAGCCCTTGAGGTGCTTAGATGTTGCCCCGCGTTCTTCTGTGGAACCTTAGAATATTGCAAGGCATACTCATAGTTGGTCATCCAGTTGGATGACCATGCCTACTGAATACCCAGTTGTCCTCTCACTGTCAAAAAAACATGACTCAAAATTTATCCTCCATGTTTCATTCAATTTCTGTGTATTATTTGTATTTCCTCCATCAGTCTTTTCACTATGTGTGTGAAAATCAGAGGGTTCTTTATTTCTGCACAGTTCTGTAAAGGTTCACACACTTTCCCAAACTGCAGAACCTAAATTCAGTTCAGAATAATCCTTCTTTTCTCCTTATACTATATTTTTTCCTTCATACTTCAACATGCAATCTCAAACTGTGAGAAGAATTACAACCTTCTTCATAATGGATACGGTCGAAGTTCTTTATGTACTTTATACTGCGCTTATCTCTAATCCTCATCTACTGCTGTGTAACATAACATGTTAAACTGCAGTTACCAGCACAAAATAAGCATAAGAAAAAAATAAGATAAGGTAAGATTTGCAAAATATTAGTTTAGACTTATACATTCCGTCAAGCTCTTGAACTGCTGTCTCCTGTTAATGTTCATACATTGCACTGGTTGTGTATGAGTTTGATTTCATTCTTATGCTCATTTAACACTAATGCAGCAAACAAAAGACCCACAAAGGCAGCATAACCTCCTGAACTGAATGGCTCGATTGTGTCTTTTGGAGAGTGAAGCATTACAACTCTTAACAACTTGGTGCGACAAATGCAAATGGTCCACGTTAATGCTAGTTTGTTTGCAAAGCATCTATGCCAAGAAAAAGACAGAAAAAAGAAGCACAAGCCAAAAACTCTGCAACTCAGAAAAAGGGGCAGATTCTCCCAAAGATGGCATCATATGACAACCTGTCCCACTTATGTCATAAAACTTTCACCTGTCATTTCATACTACACTTCCCCTTCATCTGTAAGTGATGCTGTCATTTCCATTTGATTCAAGTTGATGCAGAGGGATATGGAAAGGAGGAAAAGACAGCAGAGAGAGGAAAAAGAGAAATGTATAAAGATTGGAAAGCACTGTCATTTTGTATTTCGTAAAAGAATGTTTGAGGGCAAAAGCACATAAAAGGAACTGGTCAACTAAAAGAAATTTTGCTTAAAGGCATTTCAAATCTCCCGCTGTCCAAGTGACCCGGGGAGGGGGAGGGAAAGAGACGAGCTGAGTGTAAAGATGAGGCTGGTGACAAATCATCATACACTGCCACAAAGAGAGAGGACAGAAAAGAGCAGTTGCATGTCTGTATAACACAGTCACCATCAACTCCTATAACAGCCAAAGAACAAAAAACAAAAAAACGCCACGAGTGATTGGAATGGATCATCTTCAGGCACGTCTACATTAGCGACAGAACAAATGGTGGTGACAGCTTTCATGGCTATGAGCTTGGAGAATCTATTTTTAAAGAGCTGGAACGGAGGGGAAGGAAACGACAAGGCAAAGTAAAAAATCGGAATATAAATATAGATGTAATCCAAGTTGAGGAAATCGAAATTCAAATTGCAGCCTCAGCAGACACAGTGTGCATCTATCAATTTTGGTATTAAATTTGGAATAATGATAATGGTGACAGGGGCCAATATGAACTCTGGACCTGGCACAGGACTACACTGCATCATTTATAGAGCACATAGTGAGAACCTGCTGGCTTAGCATACAATTTCCTCTCAGCAAGGAAACTGTCAGGCCCAAAATGCGCGTTCACTGTAAGAGGAAATTTAATAGGAAGCCTATACACAAGACTGAATTTTCTTCTTCTGTACAATTATGTGATGTTAAAGATATCAATAACAAATACAACATTTTTAACTAAAGTGCTATCAAATGAAGCGCTGACAAATCAGATAGAAAGTCTTCCTTTGCTAATGTTTCACTTTCATTGTGCAGAACGACATATGCATACACTTTACAGCAGGTACAAGTAACAAGGATGTTTATAGGAATCAGTGATGATACAATCACTCTTTGGCAGGTGTTTTTGACACATACACTCAGCCCAAGCTTTAAAAAAGACGTTGCACTTGATCTCTACTGCCCTAACGCCTGAAATCAGTGAGATGAATTAAACTATAACCATCACAAGTAGTTTAGAATAATAATAATAATAAAAATAATAATAATAATGACATCGGCAGTTCTTTTTGAACTGTAATTCGATACTGCCCCATGTGAAGTTGTTTTGGACACTAACTACAGAAACTTTCAGCTGCCCCACTATGTATTTCATCATATTATTGTGACAAAACAAGTGACTAATAAAAGCTGAGTTAGAAATTGCTAGGAAGTTTAGCATTAACTCTACTGCTCGGGTATATTTGTAATTTTTCATTAAGCTTGGTGAAATAATAATACGTTTTAGTCTATTTTTTTAAGGAAATGACTGTTAACAGTACAATGTATGTGCAAATTTGAATCATTTTAGCTAGTTGTTTACAAAGAAACTAAGGAGGACACGCAAAGGGCTGGTGTGACAGAAGAATTTCCTATGGCTAGAGAGACATGGAGGAAGATGATCCACTCTGGCGACCCCTGAGTGGCAGCAGTGAGAAGGAGACAAATAAGACGGGGAAGAAAAATATGAAAAGTGAAATTGAGAGCTCCAGTAAACAGCTAACAAATGCAAGTTCAAGGTTTGGAACTGATCTTTTATCTCCTTTATTTGAAACAGGATAATGAGGAAACAGGCCTCGCCTAGCCATGAAACTGCTTGTCACCCAATCGTCCAATTAGAAATGGCTGTAAACAGTTCATGCTGTACTTTTGTTAAACCCTTGAATTAAAGCTGAAAGTCTACACTTCAGTCACGCTTCGATTTAAAATTCACTGTGGCATTGTACAGAGGCAAAGTTACAAAAACTGTGTAATTGTTTAAATACTTCTGGGCCTAATCATATCAATCCAGTTCTGAGGCTGTCTGTCCAATGTGGGCATTTTTATACTTCAGACAAATATTAAACCCTAAATTCTGATAAGGTCATTTTGTAATCTTTTGCCTGCAGCTCAGCTTTATGACCTTCATGCAGCTGCACGCATAACTGAACACAACATAAAGGGATGTAAAGAAACACTGCCAGAGAAAGGCTTTGAGGCTACTTTGTGTTACAGAGAAGAGCTTCTAGGCTTCACCTTTTCAGACCAAGTGGTTACTGATGAGAGTTTAAAAAAATAAAACAAAAACAAAAAAAACCCTGGCCCACAAGGCTGAATTTTAAAGCCCAAATCATGCAAATGGGACTAGTAAATATGTGGTTGCTAAGCTTCTGTTTTTACTACTATTGTTACAAAATAAGCTGGCAGGAGATCCGAGCAGTGTAATGTTGGGCTAGAGCTAAAACTGTATATATGCAATACAATTACTGTACCATACTTATGTAATAGTTCAGATTAAAAAACCACAGGTGACATCTGGTAAATGGACTGGTTCTTATATAGTGCTTGTCTACGCTACTTGAGCACTCAAAGTGCTTTATACAACATGCCTCATTCACCAACGCACCTTTTTCTGTGCCTGTACTTTCAATCTAACATTCGCACATCAATTTACACTTTGGAAATGCAGACTGGAGCAAGCAAGGAACAAACCTCAAACCTTCTTATTAGTAGATTACTTGCGCTACCTTTTGACCTACAACCACCCTGAATAAAAACACATATACCCTAAGAAGGGTAAGGACTGAATCCTACAGATACAATCTATGGGTCCTTAAAACTGACACACTAAGCCTTGGTAAAATTGCGGGTAAAGTTACAATTGCAGCATGTGCATGCTGCAATTGTAACTTTTGCATTTAGACTATCTGGGCTTATTTCGGACAGTAAATCTTGCATGAAACAGTTAAATTGGAGAATGGTGAAGACCATTCCCTTCTCATGTTTCTGCTGTTTTATTTATTTTGGAAATATTTCTGATGCTGCAGTTCTTGAGGCTGACTTTTTGAAGTACATTTTAAATGTTAAAAAATAATTTTACCACTTCATGTTTTGTTAGCTGAGCTGTCAGGAAAGCCATAATATCTTTCCACTTACACTAATGTTTGTAGGGCTAGAAGACACACACACACACACACACACACACACACACACACACACACACACACACACACACACACACACACACACACACAGAGTAATTGATTGATTATTGATTGATTAATTGCATTGATTAATTGCAATCTGTGTACCACACAGCCAGAATTCTAACTGGTTTGTAAGGGATCAAATACTTATTTCACTAAATATAGTATATACACACACAAAGATATATTGAGTGTGAGAGCAGCTAACCTGAAAGACAGGATCATGGCGAATCTGGAAGCCTGGCCCCTCTAGCCGATTACCATGACAACATGAAGTTACCTATGGAGGTGTACTAGAAGATGTGAATGCAGCATTACAGACAATCCCTGCTTCAACCATGACTGAAATCAATCAGCTGATCTACACCACGGCAGCAGTGATGACAAAGATGCTTGGCTACAAGATGAACAGCCACAAGGAGCAGTTCCCTTCACGGAGAAAGCGACTAGAGGCCAAAATCAAGGTAGCACGGAGGGAAGCCAACTATCAGAAATACAGAAAGGTGCAATAAAGAGAAGGGTGCCTAAGAAGTACAGCAAGCTGTCCATAACTGAGGCCTTGGAAACTGCCAAGCAAAGACTCACAGCCTTGGCCAGCCGCTTGAAGAGGTACACCAGAGAGCTTGTAGGCAGGAGAATAAACCAGCTGTACTCCACTGAATCATCCAACTATCAGTAGCAGAGGAACAATATGAGAACAGCACCACCAAGGCTGAAGACAGAGCAATGTTGGGAGAGCATATGGGAGAAGGACACAATCCATAACAGCAATGCTTAGTGGCTAGTGGATCTAAGTGCAGACCACAGCAACCTCCCTGAACACGGTCCAGTAACCATCACAGTGGCAGATATCCAAGAAAGGGTCTCCAGTATGAAGAGTTGGATACCACCAGGGCCCAACATGGTTCACGCCTACAGGCTGAAGAAGCTGACTGCACTCCATGAGCATCTGGCAGCACAAATGAACCAGTTGCTAGGTGATGAGAACCCAGAATGGCTAACTGAAGGCCGGACAGTCCTGATCCCGAAGGATCCCCAGATCCCCAATAACCTGCCTCAGTACCACATAGAAGCTCCTATCAGGCATCATAGCGGCTAAGATGAACAGGCACATGGCTCAATACATGAGCAGAGCACAGAAGGGAATTGGCAAGAATACCAGAGCGAAACACCAGCTCCATGAGTAGCTCTTGGTGGACAGAGCAGTCACCCGAGACTGCAAGACTAGGCTGACCAACATGTGCACTGCCTGGATTGACCACAAGAAGGCCTATGACTCAATGCACCACATCTGGATCCTGGAATGCCTAGATCAACAGGACCCTAAGAGCCTTTATCAGGAACTCAATG
Source organism: Oreochromis aureus (assembly GCF_013358895.1). Lineage (NCBI taxonomy): Eukaryota > Metazoa > Chordata > Actinopteri > Cichliformes > Cichlidae > Oreochromis > Oreochromis aureus. Next base: position 4,402,811 of record NC_052959.1, read on the forward strand.
GGGATGTGGTGTACAACACTAGAGGACAACTTCAAGCCCCTAGCATAACTCATCATCAAGTGTGGGATCTACCAAGGAGATACTCTGTCCCCACTGCTGTTCTGCATAGGCCTCAACCTCATCTGTGAGATCATTAACAAGACTGGCTACAGATACCGACTACGGATGGGAACAATCGTCAGCAACCTCCTCTACATGGATGACATCAAGCTGTATGCCAAGCGTGAACAAGACATTAACTCACTGATCCACACCACCAGGACATACAGCAAGGACATTGGAATGCCATTCAGATTGGAGAACTGTAGTCAGATGGTAACAAAGAGAGGGAAGATAGTCAGAACCGAGGGGATCAAACTGCCAGAGGGCAACATTGCAGACATTGAGGACAGCTACAAGTACCTGGGAATCCCACAGGCAAATGGGAACCACGAGGATGCCACTAGAAAAGCTGCAACCACCAAATTCCTGCAGAGGGTCAGGCAAGTCCTTAGGAGTCAGCTGAACGGTAAGAACAAGATCTGGGCTATCAACACCTCCGCCCTGCCCGCAATAACGTACTCTGCTGGGATAACAACCTGGCCAAAAGAGGAGATAGAAGGCACAGACATCAAGGTGAGGAAGCTCCTGACCATGCATGGAGGGTTTCACCCCTAGTCCAGCACCCTGAGGTTGTATGCTAAGTGGAAAGAAGGAGGCTGGGGACTGGTGAGTGTCAGCACCACAGAGGAGCAAGAGAAGGAACCATTGTGGAAGGACAGGCCCCCGCACAGTATGTACAGATAGAGGAAGTGGCTGACATCCAGAAATCCTACCAGTGGCTGGACAAAGCTGCAAAGACAGCACAGAGGCACTAATCATAGCAGCACAGGAACAAGCTCTGAGTCCAAGATCCATAGAAGCTGGAGTCTACCACACCAGGCAAGACCCCAGGTGCAGGCGGTGTAAAGATGCCCCTGAGACAATCCAGCACATAACAGCAGGGTGCAAGATGCTAGCAGACAGGGCATACATGGAAAGCCATAACCAAGTGGCCTGCATAGTATACAGAAACATCTGTGCCGAGTATAGCCTCGAAGTCCCGAGGTCAAAATGAGAGACACTCCCTAGGGTGGTCGAAAATGCCCGAGCTAAGATCCTGTGGGACTTCCAGATACAGATGGACAAACTGGTGATGGCTAACCAACCAGACATAGTAGTGGTGGACAAGCAGAGGAAGACACCCACAGTGATAGATATAGCGATACCAAATGACAGCAACATAAGGAAGAAGGAATGCGAGAAGCTGGAAAAATACCAGAAGAGCGCAGTCCTAGGAACAGGAAAGACAGTGCACAGGACCCTCAAGCTCCCAGGCCTCTGGTAGAGGACCCGAGCTTGAAGGATAGACTGCCCACAGGGGTGAGGGGGGGATTTTTTATAACTTCATTGAATGTGTCCACCAGTCAAAATGAACTGTTACTCGTTTATATCTTCAGATATTATATTGACAGTATTTAAAAAAACGCTTGCTTTTTTCTGGCAGACAAAATGCATTATCCATTCCCTCTGATGCATGTTTAGTCACTGTTTAACAGATTCAGCTAAGAGCATGTTTTGTTTCGTTAAATTTGCAAAGACTGCATATATCACAGCAACATTCTAGGCTTACTTTAAAATAACTTTCCCTCAAGATAAAGACATAAAATGTGTCAAAACCATTCATTTGACATTAATTAGCTAATTAAATGTCTAAACTGGAGGCAAGAACTCTAATCTGCTATAATTAGCTATGTTCAAAGTATGAGTTTCTTTCTTTCTGTTTACTTTCTATTGGCCACAATCCTGTTCTTTCATGAAAAATAAGGAGATGCTGTAAAGTCTAGTAATATAGTTTGATTTTCACCCATTTACTTGACATTTTGAAGTGGTTCATGAATTGCGATTATATATTTTATTGGTTAATGCCTGCTTTCATTTTTTCAGTCAGCATTTGGCTAATCAATCTTTTGTTTAGTATGAACTTTGGGCTGAGTGTTGACATAAAAACAAAATCTCTCCATAATCATTTGGGGGAAAATTGTCCAGAAGCATTTTCCTTCAAAGACACGGGTCAACTGGTCATCTCAAGAGAATCAGAACATATAAATGTGCACTAGCTAACAGTAAAATGGATTTTAAATTCAGTCACCTAACCCTTAGGCAGCTGAAGAAAAAATGTACATCCCAAAAAAACTTTCTTCTTCACTTTCTTCTTTGAGAATTTCTGCAGAAGTGAAATAACTTTACACTTCATTCACAGGAAGAGCGATATGAGCATGTGCAAAGCAAGTTCAAATACAGGCGTGTTGGGTTAATTGGTGGTTCAAAATGATGAATGAAAATGTGAATGGGTCTGTCTGTGTTAGCCCTGTGATGGACTGGTGACCTCTGTCACTAGCATCCCTGAAACACTTTTTTAACCATATGGATAAGTGCTAAGGATAGAAAAAGGGGGCAGAGAAGATTCTGTGTCAATATAATATGACAAAACGTGAAATCCACTTTTGAAATAGTCCACTTAAAGAGTACTTCAAGGAAGAAACAGAGCTAGTGATTGCCTGTACAGTACATCAGCCAAGAGCATGTGATGTTTCAACATTTTAGAACAGCATTTTAAAGAAGTTTGAACATTTGAACAGCAAGCTGAAATAATTTAACAGAGCTGTAAAAGAAGAACAGCTGGTAGATACAAAAATCTTTGCAGATAAAAAAAAAGAATTATTTTAAAAAACTGAAGATGCAGGAAGGAAGAATGAAAAAGACAAAGTCACACCTAAGTGTCTGCACAAAAGACAAAGCGAGTCTGTACATATTATATGATATGACAGAGAAAAATGGTCTCACTAAAAACCCCCACACACTAGCCAGTGCAGATCCCTCTCACCTGTAAATCTTGTATCTGGTAGAAAATCCCTGCTGGAACCTCTCTCTGAACTCGGTGTACTCAGGACACCTGTGGAAAGGGCCCTTCTCTGACAGCAGCCAGTCCAGCTGCCCTCCGCTCTGCCTTGTGCTAAAACCCCATGGTGAGGAGCCAGAAGGGGATGTGGAGGAGGAGGAAGATGACGAAGATGAGGGGGACGAAAGGGATCCATGCAGCACCTTTCCAACATGTCCCCCGCTGCCCACCTGTTCAGCATGGGTGGGCCACGGCAGCCATAGTAACACCCACGGCAACCATAGGAGCATCAAGGATGACGCCAACCATCTAGCAAGCCAGGCGGAGCCATGGGAGCACCTGTCTCTTCTCATTGGCCAAGGAGTCGCCATGGTCCCAGTGGTGATGTACTAGGGCACCTGGGACCGGCATTTCTTCTGACAGTCACCTCCCGCTGGCCTGAATGAAACGGAGAAATGATAGCATGCTGAAACATGTTTTGTAGTAGGAAGGAATTTCTGGTAATTCATAGCTTGTTGTCATTGACAGACATTGTTGTCCATATATTGTGATTATGAAGGCAGCATAATGCCCCCTAAGTGGTGTTTACCAAGTTAACATCAATCAAATCAGTGAGAGCGTTTTCATGTCTACTTTGAATGTTGACATGAAAGATATTCTCTGCATGCCTAAAGACACACATAATTATTATGAATAACCATGATCAAATACTAAATGGAGGTTTGCTTTTGCTCATACAGGGAAGTTCAGTTATCATGAAATTGTATTTACTGCAGTGCTTATTGAAACTGTCATTTCAAGTTTCTTAAATGTGGACAAAATCCAGATTGTGTTTCCTTTGCTTCCGTATATACTTGGCCACATAAACATATCTTAGATCTCTCTTACAGCCGCATTGACCACAAAACCATAACATCTGTTTTCAGGGCCTTAGAGCAAATCAGCATCACTCCTTTAGTCCACATGGTGGTGATAATAGATCAGAGGTTGGTGAGTAATTGCCAAAAACCTTTCATTCTTGGAGTTCAGTTTTAAAAGCAGCATGTGTGACTAATAATGTCCATAGTGACTGCAAAGCCTTATTGTCTTCCTGTCATCCATACAGATCAGGGGTCATGCTTAAACACATACATGTTATTCCTGCCACCATTACTATGGGTGGCAGGCATAGTAAGTGTAAGTGTGGGTGTAAGAAGTTTCAAACAACAGAGGACTTTCTGACATACTACTTCAATTGAGTTTAAATGAGTTAGTACAGAGAAATTGCACCTTTTCAACATCTTGCTAGAATGCATCCCTGATTTCAATCCCTCTTTTAGGCCTCTGCAATACCATTAGCTTTTTTTGCTATGAGAGCTATCCAACCCACAAAAGATGCACAAGTGTTTGAGTGTGCTTAAATGCCTACACACTAATCTCCCAATTAGTTTTGATATATACATCACTAAACCTAAACAAATTTGCTTTTATTTGGAACTTATCAACTTATTTTTATAATAGCTTTACTATTTCAGTAGGCGTTACACTGGCATGGTGCAAGAATTTGGTTGTTAACAGTCATGCACAGTTTGTTTGTTTTTTCCATATCAAAATATTTCCATTTTTATTTGTTTGTTGGTTGGCTGGTTTTTTGTTTTTGGATTAATCCTTTGTATTTCTTGGGATTTTACTATCTTTGGTGGGTGATGAAAAAAGTGCCTAATGGAACAATTGGCACACAGTAACAAGTGTTCTATTTTTTGAAGCTGTTTGTTTGACACCATAATGGGCCTCAGGAACAGTCTAGCGACATCTTAAAGGTGCAGAAACATACTGTTTCCTTTTCTGGTAAATAGATGTGGAAAAGGGCATGTGAAATTTCGTGTGAGAATAAAACTTCAGGACTGGATTCATTTCATTTTAATTCAATTTTATTTGTATAGCACCAAATCACAAAAAACAGTTGCCTCAAGGTGCTTTATATTGTAAGTTAAAGACTGAGAAAGACAGAGAAAACAAAGAAAAAACTGCAACAATTAGGAAGCACTTTGGCAACAGTGAGAAGGATAAACTCCCTTTTAACAGGAAGAAACCTCCAGCAGAACCGGGCTCAGGGAGGGACAGCCCTCTGCTGCAATCGGGTGAGGGGAGGGGAGGAAGACAAGACAAAGGCATGCTGTGGAGGAGAGCCAGAGGTTAACAATGACTAATGATCAGTGGACGATCCTGCCTGCTGCAGCATGTATTTACCTATCTCCTTGAAATCAATGTTTAGACTTTTCATCATTAACATTCATTAACAGTCATTAGTGCACAAACTTCATGACATTAATTTTCAGATCTTCTGTCCTCAGTAATAGTAATGTATGACTGCATATATTCACTTTGGGGGACACATGTTTGCAGCCCTAACAGGCCCATGGTCACCTGACTATACCAACTTTGGGAATCTTTTAATCTCATTCAAGACTGTTAAATGAAACCACTCTTGATCTTGTCATGTGGTTTTATAACATAGATCATGCTGTAATTTTGGATACTGATTTAACTCACTTGTGTGTTTTCAATCTGTGGTCCCTACAACTGTAGGAGGTTCAGCTCTTCCACAGATACATTACAACACTACAGCTCTTTCCTCTGCTGCTCACAATCTGGGTGTTCAAGAACTCAGTGTTTCTTTTAATGTGTTCTGTACTTGTGCTTTCGATTTGGCTCCACCACTCAGAATGAGATTTAAAAGTCATCCCTGGCTTAATGAATCTGTTAGGGCTGTCAGGAAAGAAAGAAAGAAAGAGAGCTGAACACAGCTGGAGGAAAGACAAGCTCCAAGTGTCAATAGAAATTAGCCTGCTCTTATTCTTTGTACATGCTTAGTTTAAGTCAAATTATTATACCATATCTTTTCATTTCTATGCAGATGTTTTAAAACTGTATTTAGCTGGAAATCGCTTTTCCATATGAAGGGTCAATGAGTGCATTTCAGATATTTTAAAAAAAAAGGTTTTTATATATCAAATGTTTCTCCAAAACAGGGACCATATTTTTTGACTTCCCACTGTTAGTTGAGAGATTAAACAATACCCTGGGCTTTTAAACTCCTTTTATGAAAACACAGGTTAAGAACCTTGGAATAATCTTAAACACAAATTTGAGGTGGTGCGGGCATCTGACAAGAATGCCTCCTGGTTGAGGTGTTCTTGGCATGTGCCACCAGGAGGAGGCCCTGGGCAGACCCAGGACACGCTCTCAGCTGGCCCCGTTGTTACCCTGGATAAGCTGGAGGAGGTGGCTAGGCAGATGGAGGTCTGGGCTTCACTGCTTAGGCTGCCCCCCTGTGACCAGCCCCAGATAAGCAAAACAAGATGCATCAACAATTTGAAATGTTACCACTTTGTGACCACCAAATCTGTGGTCAAGAGCAGCTTCTTTGAGCTCAGAACAATCTTGACACTAAAAGCCTTTTTAAAACCTTCTGATATGGAAAGGGTTGTGCATGCCTTTGGTACAAAACTAAATTATTGGTATGACACCAAGAGCACAAAAACTCTGCCTAGCATCCACAGGAATAAGGACTGTCCCCAGGAAGTCCTTATTGGACTGCATATTATTTCGATTTACTGCCATGATTCAGTGTTAATGCAAAAAGGAGTGTGACATTTATGCAGTGAGGTGGAAAGAAAAGGTGTGGAGAAAGCCTGGGCGTTAACAGCATTTGGATTCAGCAGAAAAAACATATTTCCTGAGCTTGCTATGAAATTTAGGATCCTTAGCATATTATACAAGTGCAATATCATGGATGCTGTATGTAAGATATTAAATGTGAATGATATCAGGTACAAGTCAAAATTAGGTAAAGATGTGTTTGATCCCATAGTAAAACAAACCGTTGCACTGATCACAAGATGTAAGCAGCAAGGAAGAAATAAAACAATTTTGTATTTGTACAGTTTCTTCAAGGGATTGATTGTTTTTCTTTTGACTTGTTGAATATTGGTCTAAATGCTAGTGAAGGGTAAAGCCTCTCACTTGTGTGCTATTGCCTGTGTATTTAGCCATTCATTTATATACTTTATGAATTATACAGAGCCACACAATGAACCTGACCCAGGAGAGCTAGGTGCTCTGCAAAAGCAGTTTTTGTAATGGTGCTAATGTGATTTTAGCTGAAATCTTCCTTTCAGCGTACTCTGGGTTTGCTGAACTGTAGACAGTTCAGTAAAATGGAAGTATTTATTACAAGCCAAAAGGCACCTCTCACAAGCTTTGAATAATTTCTGAATGAAACATTTTGAAAAAAGCATCATTGCTGTCAGCCAAGCACTTGATATTTGAAAATTGAAAACCACAGATTGGTTTCATAACACAGCTAATGTACAAATAAAATAGCCTTGAAAAGGGAAACATAAGCTTCTAAAATGAAATGGATCTCTGCTATGTGACTCTGTAGCCTTATTTTATAGTAACTTTTTGAAGGACTGAAAGCTAGTAATACATCTGATGGGGATAGTCCCACGACAGTGGCATGCCTGACTGCTTTCAGTTTCTTCATGACTTGTGTGTTTGGACAAGCATGTCATCACCTGCCTCCATACAGAATCGTAGGCATTAGCAGTGTAGGACACACTGCAGTTCAAGTGTGATTTCCCAGCATCTAACACCAAACAGCTCTTTCTAATGTGGCTTTCATTTATTCAGCCCAGGAGAAGGCACAGTGCTTTGACACTGTCTTTAAGGTGACACTTTGAAAAGACGGTACCCTTCAAAAGAGTCGAGGTTTGCTCTTCATTTCGGCGGTAATGACTAGCAGGACCGCCGGGTGGAGTCTTTAGGGACAAATCAGCATTTCAGAACGGATATGTAAAGCAGCGGAGGAGGTGCTTTAAGTGGATTGGGATCTCAAGTATTCCCTGTTTATCTCACAAACAAATTAGAGAATTAATTTCACGTAGATAAATGCAGGCTTAGACATGAAAAAACAATACTCAGGGTACTGCATTTTTAATTTTCACCCGCTGCACCAGGAGATTACTGCAGTTTGAAAAGGCAATTAGCAAAGTCATCTGTCAAACGAATGTATTTATGCAACTAAAAGCAGGATGAAAACTTGATGAATAGGATAGTCTGCTATGCTGTTTCTTGTACCGTTTGGCCCAGAGGTAAAGCCGGTGTGCCAGATTTCTTGTTTTCTTATGTCCTGAGAGAAGCCCAGTTGTCTGTTTTGAAACGAGTCAGTCAAGCATTCTGAGCCTGAGTGCCTGTTTGAAAAAAAAAGAAAGAAAAGAAAAGGAAAATTCTTCTATATAGTTAGAGTTACAAACGTAACTAATTCCACTGCCGACTAAAGAACAGTCCAATAGTACAGATTTTACAGCTAAGTATAAAGAGCAGTGGGGAAAATACTTACAGTTCAGTCACAACCACTGCAGTGAATTTCAGATTTTTGTTTCAAACTACGGTACACTGGGTTCTGTTGTTGGACCACAGAGATTTTACACAGCAGCAGCAAGAACAGATCAACAGACCATCAGTGCAAACAAATATGACACTGATTAAGTCAGATATAGCATAAAGGAAGCAGCTGGTTTAGAGTTGGATTGCGTAGCAGCTGTGGCTAGGTTAGAGAAGCTCCCTATATAAGAGTTGCTAATTGAATGTGAGGGCCTGCACCAAGGCGAGCTTGATCTGCCAGGATTGCTGATGAGCTTGACTTCATGGATCTGCCTGAACTAATGCTCTGGTAGATTAAATATCTTTCCACTCCGAATAAAACTTACTGCTGTTGAAGGTAGCACAGTCACAATGCCACAACTGCATGCACACCTTCTGAACAAACCCATTTTTGTGTGTAATTATATATAAAGTGCCCTCTTTATAACTGTGGTTTTGCTTCTATACGGTGGCCCTGAGAGGTCAAATGCAGAGCAACCTGAGAAACACGAGCAAACAGAAAAAACACTTTAAAAGCACACAAAACAAAAAACATGCTGCACTGACACACACTGAAAAAAAGAAGAGGATTCATTGGTGTTGTGAGGGAGAAGAACACAATAAGTGTCCTTTTCAGCTTGTCTCAGTACAGTCCACAACTGTTGTGTTGTTTTATTAATTTGTGAGGTTTTATTTCTTTCTCTTCTTCCTTCTTCTTCTTTCTCCTTACATTGTGTTTTGTATGCTTTTGCAGTGTGTTTTTCTATTATCTGGTGTTTTCCTTGGTTGCACCGCATTCGACCGCTCAGGGCCGTCTAATATTGTAATATCCCGTTTTTGTTTTTGTTTTAAAAAAACATTAATAAGCTATCAGCTTACTGAAAAATAAACATAGTATTAAAATATCGTACTATTTAAAAATGAACCATACAAAAAATAAAGTAACAATAGAGAACACAGTAATAATGCTACAAATGACAATATAGCAATAATACTGTTAACAAGAAGATAACGCTGCAAATTCAAATACTGCAACATTAACGTAAACATTTTTTTTTTTTACAGTAGCTTACTGTTGTCCAGCTACCACTGTAAAAATATACAGCAGCTCTTTTACTGTGATTACAATGTTTACTGTGTATAACAGGTGTTTTGTGGTTTTCTAAACTGGCTATAGCCACTTCTCCAGTTACTGACTGGTACTCATTGCCTGTTAAATCAACCATACTGGAAAGTTAAAAAAAATACTTTGCAATTTGGGTTAGCGAAACCATGGCGATATTTTCATAGTCAAGCTGCAGAATGCAGAATTTTCTCAGCTTGTGCAGTTGTTTTCTGGTAGAAGAAAATCAGATAAACCATTGGATATGTCTGTGAATGTGTCTGTGCAATGTACAGTGTACAAGTGCAATGTACTATTCAATAGTTGGTATTGTTGTTTTTACTATGAAAATTGGGAAATGCAGAAGCAAATGTCACTTAGTTCAATGTAACAGCCACACTGTATATGAAAACTGGTGTAATACTTACAAGCTACACACTCTCTGTAGAATTTTTGACAGGAATATTTACTACACTGGTTATTTTAACAAATACCTGCTACCCACAAATCACAAGGCAGGTGACAGGGATAATGTTTAGGGACTTTGACTTTAGAGGATAGGTTTTGTGGCAGAAGTTCTTGGCATCAAAAGGTCAAAAGGGCACTATTTACTGTTTCCTTGAATCTGCACAGCTTAGTCACTGTGAGAAAATATTGCAATAGAAGAACAAATATTGTTCAGAAAACCAAAAAGCTATACAATGTCAGTAAAAAGAATACCATCGGACACGTTGCGACTTGGCTGTACAACAACATTTTACAACACTTAAATCTGAATATGTAAACAAGTGTAATACAAACGTCAGCGCAAATGATGTGCAGGACCAAATGATTTTCATATTGGGAATTCTTAAGTACCCAGTAAGGTACAGTTTTACTATAAGTATGTCTAATATGCTGAAAGTCTTTTAACATCTAAATAATCTTACGGTTTACAGTAATATTAGTATAATTATTAATTACATTTTGCATATGAAAACATGAATAGAGTAAGAGTTTTCTCTGTACCACTGATCAGCTGATCAAATGTTTGACTGGTACTGTGTTTGTGGGAAATCCAGGAGAAAAAATTTTATTTGTAAACTGAGGAGACATTCTGTCATGTAAATATAAAGCCCTAAAATTTAATCACAACACATGACAACTTAATTAACTAAAAATGGAAAATGGACTTTTAGACACTCGGTTGGTAAGATCTTTCTTTGGTGCATTTTTATGAATATAAAGACAGCTCATACATACATACATGCTGGCAATGATATTGATTCAGAGAAAAAGAAATGCAATAGTCTTCCACTCCAAGGAGCTGTGAGATTTGCCTTTCAAATGAAGTTCTGTAACTTCTTAAAACACCACCTCTCGCAGAAATAAGTGTTCGTCGTTACTGCCAGGCCTCCTTCTCCTCTGAGACTCACTTACTAATTATAAAATGCATAAAACATGCCGCAAATGCCAGCGAGACAATAGAGGGAAATTGTGAATTTTCAGCCCTGACATTTAATGTACGCCTTGCATTATTCACATACCCTTTGCGTATTTACCCTTCTCTGTAACCCAACCTAGAGGAGCGGAAGGTAAGTGAAGAAGGCATGGACATTTCGAATCCATATTGGAAGGAAAGGAGGGAGCTGCAGAGGATAAGGAGGGGTGTCAGGGCATCCAGGTGGAATGGAAAAATCGACCACGTGTCGCGCTTAAATAACATCTCAGAGATGACAGCAGAGTCAAGGGGGAACGAGGCTTATGTTTATTGGATTTTTTTTTTTTTTTTTCATCCCATCTACTGGGCTTAGTGGGCAAAGAGTGTGTTGCTATACTGTGTTTGCACTAAACTGGAGAAAAAAAGGGGGGAAAATGAGAAACATGGGGAAACCTGGGAAAGACAAGAGAGACTGGAAAAGGGACAGGCGTTCTCACAGGGGAACATTTATCTGGGAAAAAAGGCGCTCTTTGAGAGAAAGCAGCAGAACTTTCTCCTTAAACTTGCCACCTAGCTGCAGAGTGACCGAGGCAAAGGCTGAGGTGAAAATGGTTTGACCTCCTGACTCATCTAAGTAATTCGTGCTCCAGTTGGGAGGGCAGAGAATTATGGGAGGGAGCCAGTGTCCCAGCTTTTTTCCTTTTTATTTCTGAGTCAGACAAAATGCAACCATCATTTTTCTCTGCAGCACAGAACCTGAATGTGCAGCAGAATTCATCAGCTCGCTATCTGTGTGCCGCAATTACCACATTTGGGATTCCTTATTGGATCTGACACACATATGTGTTTCACGGTCCGTAGCTGTGTGCGTGTGTGTGTGTGTGTGTGTGTGTGTGTAGAATCTGAGCTGGTTTCTGTCTGTGTTTGTGTGTTTGTGTGTGGATATGCTGCCAAGCACCTGGCCAGGCTCTTGGCAAACATTAAAGCAGGTGGAGGTCCATCAGCATTAGAGGCCAGCTGTATTCCTCAACCCCAGCAGCTCACTACTCACCTTTCAGCATTTATGCGAGTCAGCAGCAATAGCTGACCAGCTGCACACCTGCTCCTACCATGCCTTGTTATTCGGGCTCTGAGACCTGGAGGAGGGGGAGTGGGTTGGGGATTTGGGGGCTTGTGGCGCCAAGAAAGCTAGTGGCGGAGAACTGATCCTAACAAAACAGGATGACAGTCAGAGAGATATAAACAGGGAGGTTAAGAGAGAGATGCAGAAGGACAGACAGATGAATACGATGGAAGAGACATAAAAGAGAGGAAGAGAAAGCCAGAGACAGAGAGCAGCATACTTCTACACTTTGATGTGGGAGCTGAATAGTAAACCAGCTGGAGTCCTGCGTGTACATTCACCAGACTATCTGTCAGTATAAAGTGTGCCTATAGCTCTATCGCCTCCATGTTACCTGTACTGAGATCTCACTCACCAATGTCGGGGTACTTCACACTGCGCCTACCTGTTTTTCACAGGCTCACCTACACAGTAAGCCTGTCCTGCAGCAGTGGAAAGATATTATGGCATTATGGCTGGGATAGGTTAGGGTTGATTTTTTATTTAACTATTTTATGAGCAATTGAAAATCAAGATGAACCTCAGCAGAAAAACCTGGAGCAGCGTTCAATGAAATTAATATGTTGTGATGCCTACCCAAAATGTATTAACGTGTATAGTTACTTACAATACGGGAGCTGTTTACATGATTTTCTATGTAAGGCATAATGTGCTGAAAAGTTATCCTCCCTTTAAGCAAACTTCCGTCTGACTGGCTGTATGGAAAGTATGGGAAGGCATAGGGAAAAAGTCAGCTTTAATAAAATGAGATTTATGCTGTAATACTGTTGCTCAAACACATGAGAACATGAGAAGATATTTAGGACATAAATATTCTGAAATCAGCTGGACGAATTTGGATGGAACATGAAAATCCATCAGTCTTCCCACTCACCAAAGCCAGGCACTCACTGGGATCCAGATCCTCAGCATCTATTTTACAGACCTCTGCAATCTGTCTACATCAAATATGCGTCTTCAACTGACCTCTATTTTTCATTCAGTAGGTTTGTCTGTTTGTGTGTGTGTGTGTGTGTGTGTGTGTGTGTGTGTGTGTGTGTGTGTGTGTGTGTGTGTGTGTGTGTGTGTGTGTGTGCACACGCTGTAGTTTTTAAAGGAGCTTCCTAACAATCCACCCCCCCACCCCCACAAAAAAGAGAAAAACTACATGATTTTAAGAAAGACAAATGCTATTCATCATGCACAAGCTAACGCCTACAAGTAGCTGTAGGAGACATTCTCAAATCCATCCCACTCCCTTTCTTGACTAACAAAAACTTAACAGTCTAAGGACGTAAGAATGATTATGGATTAAAAGAACAAATGTGACCTGCAGTTAAAAAGTATGTTGGATTAATCAAATGAGAACAAAGAGAAAGGGGGTGTTAAAGGGCATCTGATTAAAAATAGAGAAAGCGTAATAATGTAATTGGCTTTTTCTCAGACTCCCAGTGCCTACAGGCTGAGTTGGGTTTTGAATAAGCAGGTGGTGGGAACTCCCCTATGCACACACACACACACACACACACACACACACACACACACACACACACACACACACACACACACACAACTGGATTATGAAGCAGCAGAGCCAGCAATAATGTCAGTGCACAGCATAATGCCGATAATGTCGGGAGACACACTCTGATGGCCTGTGGTTAGAAACTGGAACCCCTACAAATTATATGCTGTGTTGGCTTCCTGTGTGTGTGTGTGTGTGCGTGTGTTTGTGAGTTCATGTTTCTGCGCAGTACATTTTACATCCATGTGTGTTAGTGTGTGTGTATGATTGTCTTATCAGTGCATTCTCTGGCCAGTTTCCAGCTAGACAAACAAACAGCCATATGGTCAATTAAGGCCCATCAATACCTCTGTTAACATCTATACCAGCTGATAATTAAGAAAACAACAGCCTGTCAGCAGCACGCTCTGCTGAAAGTCATTTTGCCCCTAGTTACATACCTCGCCCACTCATCTGTGTAAGAAATGTTAGAAAATGCTGCTTTTGTTAACAACTTGCTCAGTATGACAAACCGTGGCCGCGTTCATCCTCCCAGGCGACCCTCATGGCCAAAAATTGTGGCTGGTCTCCTTTTGAACCCCACTATCGAGGGCACCTTAATTATTCCTCCCAGGTCTACCTGAAACGATTAGCTGATTAATCAGTTAGCCTGAAAATGAAATGGCAATGTATTTGCCAACAATAATTTAAGTCACGTTTTTCATGGGACAAATTTGACTTGTTTCACCTTCTCTAATCTGAATATTTGCTGGTTCCAAATGTTTTACGACTTTGGAGTCAGGTAAATAAGGTCTCCTTTTTTCACTTTGTCTGAGTATTTAAGGAAAATACTTGAAATTAATGGCTACTGGCCACTGCAGGTAGCGTTTGAGTTCTTCTCTAATTAAATTTCTTTGCAATGACACAACCATGCATGAGGGTGACTGTGTACTAATTACTTGACAAAGAGGTAAAATAAATTCATTAAACACAACTTGTTAAATTATCTAATCATTGACATTGTGGTAAAATTACAGTAACCAATAATGCATACAGTGTTTATTGTAAAAGGACATGTCTGGAGTTTGGGATCGTAATAAATCACCTTGGTGGGAAAACATATTCAGATCATTTAACAAGCAGTGCAAAATTTAAAAAAGAATGCCACTAAATAAAAGTCCTGTACCAAATGCCATTACGTTAATGGCACAGTAAGGAGACGTTAACTTTCATATAAGACTATTAATATAAATAAATGTTAAAAGGATTGACACGGATGAAGAGTACCCTGCTTCTTTTCACTTTATTTCTCTTGTGCTGATTTCAGCAGCAATCACCTTCTTAGATGCAGGAATTAGCATTGCACATTGCCTGTATTTAAGTAATTATGAGAACAATAAAACAGAATGCTCAGCAGTTGGCAAATCTCTTTGTGGCAATGAAAATGTGTTTAGAAGTAGACTATGACTAATACTTACAAGTGGAGGTCATGCTTATTTTAAACATAGATTAGCATATACTTTCAACTATGGTGCTTGAGATGAAAAACAAACGATACTTTAGTGAAAAAATGCAAAAGCCGTGTGGTTTGTGTTTTAACTGCAAGGTCCAGAGCATGTATGTTAGGCTAAGTGGTGCAGTGTAGGTATGGATTTGTGCATGAATTGGCGATCTGTCCAGAATGAATCTCTCTCCCAATGCCAGCTGGGATAGTTTCCAGACGCCTAGAGTTCCCAAGTTAGATAAGAAGTTTAAAAAATGGATGAATCACAGAACACATTTTTTTTCAAGTTATTAAACATACATACACTTTACACTTTTGTTGCTGAGCTGGAACTCAAAGTTCCCCAAGCAAGGAAGAGACTTATATCAACTTTCAGTTGCTCTGAGTCTGGAGCATTAAACCCTCTTTCATTTATCCTCAGCAACTTTGTTGACAGGTACTAAAGTAAAGGTTCAACAAATAATGAAAAAATGAGGAGCTTAAAAACGCAATTAGTTGCAAGTTACTGATTACCTGCCCAAAACTGGTATTAAGAATCAGGGAAACAATCTCATTTCTATCAGTTATGTCCAGTATAACGGACTG
Organism: Oreochromis aureus; assembly: GCF_013358895.1. Classification (NCBI taxonomy): domain Eukaryota; kingdom Metazoa; phylum Chordata; class Actinopteri; order Cichliformes; family Cichlidae; genus Oreochromis; species Oreochromis aureus. The sequence goes on from NC_052959.1 coordinate 4,418,354, forward strand.
CAAAATGTGTAATGTGTTGATGATGCCACCAAATAGATTATGTAAAGCAGTTAACGCATCCTAATGCATAAAATTTGGTTGATAATCAGTTTCTTAGGACACAATTTTAATACCCATTTATGATCAACAGGAATATTTTACTTGGTTTTTAATTGTCTGTTTTATTACACCACATTGTGTTTTAACAGTAGGGCTGCCAACCTGTTGTGTAACTGCAGATAACAGTTACAGATACTTCTTTTGTCACAGTCAGTGGATGTGTTTCTGGATGCATTAATCAATGAATTCCTAGTACTCACTTAGTGCTGTTGACTGTATGATTATTTTATATTATATGTGAAACTACCACGCCCTCTCTTTTGTAGGTTTACCACCCATCCTCCTTCTCCCACCAAAACAATTTTATCCCATCCTCATTAGCCCCCGATCCCCCACCCCCGATACAAACTCTCCCCTCCCTGCCTCATTTTGGAATCTGATAATTACACAAGCTGCTCACCACTGAGTCAAGCTGCCTCATAAAGTCCCTATATGCATACTGCAACATCTCCTTTATTAGTTGCAAGCTAGTTTAATCCTTTCCAAATAGGTCCACACAGAGTAAGTTGGGCTTCAGTTGATATTTTGCCAGCAGCAGCAGAAAGCAAATTCTAGTAACTAAAAAGGACCGGGGGGATGGCAAACTCAAATTAGACCACCTTACAGCAATATAGGTGTACTTTGGGTTGTTTTTTAAAAATACACAAGAGTAATTTATGCCAGTATAGCCCTGTGCATAAATGATATACTTGAGACATTCTGAAAGGTAGAAAATAATGCATTAACCCTTTAACACGCTGCTGATAGCCAATGGCCTTTGCAGGGTCAGGAAGAGAAATAAGGTTAGGGTTATATTCATATTTACTCTTTATATGACGTCATTGTTTATTTATCATACCCAAATATACAACAGAAGCCGTAAGTAACAGAAAAACATGTTTTAGTTTTTTTTAAATCACACTTGTTACAATGCAGTATAAACCTCACTCTATTCCTAACAGATGTTAAAGTTTATTTCATATGCTGCACTAATCTGTTGTTTTTCTAAGTGTCTTCTTTATTGTATTGACAATTGATATTCATCTTGCAGTTAACCTTAGAAGGTACTTTTGGACAAAATTGTTTCTACAATCAAAACAATGTGGATTTAATAGGTAATATTCAGCAGGCAGCTGTGCTAATCTGATCAGCACCAATAGGCCGTAGACAGACAAAGTATGTTGCTAGAAAATGAAGATGATGGTGCAGTTAGCTGGTAAAGAGATAGGAGATGAAAGGCAGAGCACAGCTAATAGAGGAGAAAGCAAATTAGATGACTAGAAACATGCTTTGCTATGACTCCTGTGCTAGACAAAATACTATTACAGTATATACGTGGTTAGCATTACACCAACCCTAAACACAAACTGCTCTTTTATATATGTGTGTGTGTCTCTCTCTCTCTCTCTCTCTCTCTCTCTCTCTCCTACATATATATATATATATATATATAGATATATAGATATATATATATATGTATAGAAAGACAGATAGATAGATCAATAGATATGTGTGAGTGTCTGACCCTTTGTTCAGCTCTATACAAAATCCATAATTCACATATCAAAAAAGAAAAAGAAAATCGGAAAAGACGCACTTTGTGCTTCTTTTTCAGAAACCTAGCAGAAATGTTGTTTTTATGCCTCATTAAAGCTCTGTACCGTACCAGCTGTAGGCTGGCATGTTGCAGCTGCTGCATAGTTGGCTCACTGAGGTACCTTCAGAATGCTAACTGCCTTGGTAACTGAAGGGTGAATCTCTGTCCACGTACAGCAGCTTACAGGGGAGACATAATCCAGCAGAATTCAAATGTCATGACATACATGGCACTATCATAGAAGTTAATTACTGAATCACCCCAAGCTAACACTAAGTATAATTGGTGCTGCCTGAGACAGTGAGCTCACAAACAGCATTAACAAGCTCTTGGCAGAATTGTCCACAGCTGAGTAAAATCTTTACATATACAAACAGTTGGCATATAATTGAGCAAGCACTGGGCCCCATGTGGGCCATCGGATGCTTATCAGTCTGGCCACGTAGACTACTGTGGCAGCCATACAATTCTCACTGGTTTAAATGTAGATATAATGACTATTCCAACTATTTCACTGATGAAAAGGCTTTGACTGTAAACACTAACCAGCCACAATGTCGTTGTGTTAATAGCTGGACTGACATACATTAGGAAAGGCAAACTGATTCCAAACATATGTAGTTGAACAAACAGAGGCCACATTATAAACCAAGCACATCCATCAATGAGCTTATGGCAGCTTTTGTGGATGCAGATTGGTCTGTTTCTGTATGAAATCACTGCAGAGTCAAGAGGTTAGTGTTTCATCCACAGATGAATTTAGGCAATTATTTGCTTTTGTTGTTGGAATGCTATCAGATAATGGCATAATTTATGTCAGTTTGAAGGATTGTTATTGGGGCTGATACATTCTGGCGCTGCTTCATATTCCTAATGAAATAAATCTCTTCACGTTGTTTAAAAGCCTTAGTAATGGAGTCACTAATAATATGTGAACTCGGATGCCGTTAATGTGTGACGAGCAGCAGCCTCAGCATTGACCAGCAGCATCTACTAATCAGCAGTGTAGTCACTTTTGTTATTTGCCAATACCACTAAGTTGCCAACAACAACCAGTAATGAGTAGAATTAGCCATAGCCATGGGCACTACATTTAAAAGGAAATCCATAGATAAACAAACTGCTGGTCATTTAACTGCTGAATAGGTCACTTCTGATAATGTAGCAGACATCAAAGACAAGCCAAAGCCATGCAAATGGGCTGGACAGTTAAACAATCCACATCTCACGCACTGTTACACATTTGCACTTATTCCGGTCCATGAAAGTAGAATAAAGCTCCTCTGGCAGCCAATAAATGATGATACTCGTGCGCAATTGCTGTGCTTTTTGTTGTACTGTTTTTTCAGGCCAGCCACAACAAAAGGACCACAAAGCACTATTCATCATCAAATCATTAAGCTATTAGCACAATCAGTACAAATGTTACAATTGATGGGACTATTAGAATAGCTTTCACTACTGACTGTGGGTATCTTGGTTGATGTCAAAGGAATGCTCTAAAAGAACAGTTGGCTGGTAATTGGCTGGCTTAAGCACTTACAGCCTATCAGGCATTGCCAGGCAGACCATATGCGGACTAATGGGCAGACCATGGTGTTAGAATGAGTCGAGTGATAGAGGTGTTCCACCTTGCTAAATAGCCCAGATCCACAAACGCAAACATTAACTTAGAAACAGAGGTGGACTAATTATAATTCCAAACACATACTGTGTCAGTGCTCAGTAACTTCAGCTAAATGTTTATGGAAGTCAGTCACTTTGTGCTGCTGTGACCAGACTCTGGACACATGCATCCAACACCTGATTAGAATAAAAATGAGAGACTAATTATGGAGGATCTGCATAGTTCCAGGAAGGAATTTCTTTCGGTATGTTGAGCTATAATGAAATTCTGATTTTAGTCAAAAGGATGGAATTCAGGAAAAGTCATCCAACAAGAACTGCTTTACTGTATACTCTATTTAGAAAATAATGGAAGAACCTGATTATTCCCTTACTTCTCATTTCACCATTACATTTCTTCTTCTCTTCGCATCAAATACTACTATTCAGTCAGATGTTGCTGGGATCTCCAAATTATGCAAAAGGTGTACTGACACCTAGGCACTGTACACCTTTAGTTAGTGATTCTTCTTTAAAGAGCTCCACATTAGGAAACTTGAGGGATGGCAGTGGAGTAAGTGATTATCACTCAGGACGCCGTGTTTTGTGTTAAGGGGCTTTTTGTTTTCCAACTGTAATGAATTCTGAGACACCTGTCTCATTATTGCCTAAAGCTGTGATGTCATGGCACTGATGCCAAAGGACACCTTGTGAATAATTTAGAGATGCCAACTCTTTTGGGAAAATTGCAGGATGTGATGCTTTGGTAATGACTATGGGTTGGATTATCATGAAATTTCGTACATAACATCATATTCAGAACATGATTTATTACATTGGTAAAATAAACTTTTATGACCACGTCCCTGTAAACCCTAGGAATCCACACTAACACGTTTTTGTAAGTGTCATTTGTCATTGTGGAATGGTAGCTTCAGTTATAACTTGTTATTCTCATACCTATTTATAGTTTTTAAGTAAGTTCAAACCATCATTGCTTACACAATTGTCAATCCTAAGATGGTTTCTGCTATGATGGTTAGTGCTGCTCTGAGCTCCTATATCACACTATGATACAAGTCAGAAGGTAAAGCAGAGCCAATGAAAGCTTGCCTTTCCCCTAGTGTCTGCAGTGAATGTCATGCGATTTTAGGCTTTTAAATATTTTCTTGAAATGTTGTATACAGCACACATCTTTAAAGGATTTCAAAAAGCAAGAAATAGGTACACACTTTTGAATTTATTTAATTTGGGTTTTTTTATTCACACATGGCAAAAAAGTATAAATACAAGCTAAATATATACATACACCCACACTAATTGGTTAAATTAATTCTGACTGGAAATTTGAGAACTCTTCTTTAGAACTGGTCAAGCTGATTTAAAACGGATGTTTCCTCGCACAATACTCCACAAATTATCAGTATGCTTGAGGTCAGAACTTTGGATGGGCCATTTCAGAAGCTTAATGTTAGTGCTTCATCCATTCCAACACCAGTTTATATGTGTGTTTTTGATCAAAGTCTTTATGGAATGCCCAATTTGTCCTAATTTCAACTGTGTAGCTGTTGATTTGAGTTAAAGTTTAAGAAATGAGAATTTAGACCATTTGGAATAATTTACTTTGCAAAATGTCCCAGTACCACTGGCAGAACCATAACTGTCGTTGTATCATTGTCAACAAACCACTAACCATAAAACTTTTGGCTTGTTCATGAGGAGATCAGCAAATTTCACTCAAGCTCAAAACTGCTGATTTTGAAGCAGGGGCTTCTTCTTGGTCAGCACATCTAAGTCGATGGCAATGTAAAACTAGCTTCACTGTGGACAGTGATACTGATGTTCCATCAGTTTCCAGTTGATTGCAGGATAGAGTCTTGGTGATTGGGTTGTTCCTGGTGTAAATATTTGATCTTGTATGTATATTTTTGACCCTCTGTGGATTAGAGAAAGTCAAAAATAAGTTAAAACTAGTGCACCCAAATCTTTTATTATTATTGTATTATATTATATTATTTATTTTTTTACATTGTTAAAGGTGTTTGCTGTACAATCTTTCCACCCAAGAAAAACAACAGTTCAAATAAATCATTAATCATTTTCACATTTTCTGATCATTTAAAAACATTTAAAGAAGATGCGTATGTACTCCAACTACAATATTTTTGAGTTTAGCAATTTCATCTAGCAAATGATCTAAATTCTTTTTTGACTACTGAGGATATAAAACTTCAATTCCAAAAAATCTAATAAATCCCATGTTCACAACATAACACAGAAAACATACTAAATGTAATTTTACAATTTCCTGAAAAAAAAATAGCTCATTTGATTTGAATTTGATTACAGCAACATGTCTAAAAAATTTAGGAGGAGGTCAACGAAAGGCTAGAAAAGTACTAAAAACAAGCAAAAGGAGGGACATTTCACAACTAACTACATTACCTGCCAACAGGTCATTACCATATAAAAACATCTTAGAGAGAGAGTGTTTTTCAGAGGTAAAGAGGGTGGTAGTGCACTAAAAGCATATAGGAAATCATTGCATTGCCTCAGGGACACTTGTAAAAATCACAAGATATGAACACAGTTTACCGTGCCATCCACAAATATAGGTTTAAAGCTCCATCATGCAGGAGAAGCCATATATCAACATCATCCAAAAATGCACAATTCTTTCTGGGTCAAAACTCATTTAAAATGGACTGAGGCAAAGTAGAAAACTGTCCTTGGGTCAGATGAATCAACATTTGAAATTCATTTTTGAAAAACATGGACAAATGCATACATCAGCGCTCTTTAAAATTCATTTGCACTTTGCAGCTCTATGTTAAGCTCCATTGTATACATGATTTTTTTTTTTCCTTTTTTCTTGTTTTTAATTTACTGTGGGATCAAAAGTACATTACGGGTTCACATTTTTGTACGCGTAATGGATCGCTTTTTAAATGAGCCTGACTTTATGGTGTTTGGTCACATTCGCGCTGACAGGGGCTATGCTATCCCTTTTAAGCCCATTTCACAAGGTAAGTAATGGCCGCCCAAGGCTCATTCATCTCCAGTAAGTGGTGAGCAGGCAGGTGGAGAACCACAGGCTGTCTGGAAACTATAGAGCCACGAGTGTTCGTTCTAAAACTGTCATGTTTATGTTCAATCGCTGCTCTCCCACACAGCTGCTTGGCCAGAGTTTAATCATACAGAAGTTTCTTTACTTAACCTATGAAATCACAGTCAGTCAGAAGACGTCTAATAACATATATTAACAACAGGCTGTGCTATATTATTAAATATTACAAGAGCAGTTCGGAGAAAGTAAGAGAGAATGCTGGAATCAGTTCAGAACTTTTTTCACATAACCTTATCAAGTAATTAAAAGTACATACTTCATTTCATTCTGTTAATCATGTGTTACAGGCTGCTGCTGTTGTGTAAAATTGCATGTCAGTTCACACGAAATCGCACCACGAGTAAAAAAATGAAGGACTGTGGTGCCACAAGTGTGTTTTACATACACTATTATCAAGGTTTCTGAAAAAGTCTACAATAGTGCAGTTTTAGTTTTGTTGTCATGCTGAGTAAACAAACTAATAATGATTATTTTACCATTCACCCATGAAAGTTGCTTTCAATGTCTCAGTTACCCAGGCAAAAAAAAGAGAAAAAAAAAGAAAGAAAAGACCAGAAGAGAAAAAAACAAGGTGTAAATAGGCAGACGTTGCATTCAGACATGTGCACGGTAGAATATTGGCACTGACAGTATGTGACTGCCTGCTAACTGATAAGGCTGTATTAACAATGCCTGCCCCAATAAGTGCTGGGTAGGATTTTCTGTAAAGTGCAAAAATACAAGAGGATTATGGAATGTACAGACAAAACGAGGTGTCCCAGAGATGACATTAACATCAAAGTGGTGGAAAGCACAAATTAATGCCGGTGTGACTTTCAATCACTAAACTGACTACTACTGCACTTTTCTTAAGAGCCTCTGTGCCATCTCATCCAGCAGCATCAACATTTCATCGGTATTAAGTTACATACAAAGTGCAGTTTAAAAGGTTTGTAAAGCTGAGAGAGGAATGTATAGTCAAACGTTCAGAAAATGGGCAATTGTAAATATTAGTTTATTTCCCTACAGGTAAAATCTACACACGGAAATTATTGGACTTCAAACCTAATTATGTATACTATGTAGTTTACAAAATTTGATCTTTTTTTTTCAGGAAGGAATCTACCAAAAATTCTTATTAATCTGACAAAGATAAGATTTTAATCTTAACGCAAAGTCATGCATGTTAGGTTAGAACTAGAGATGGCACGATACCACTTTTTTATGTCCGATACCGATACCGATATCATAAATTTGGATATCTGCCGATACCGATACGAATCCGATATAGTGTATTTTAATCAATAAAACTGTTTTTTAATATCTTGCTGCATTTTGTATAAGTTCATACTCAAGTTTAAATAAACAACAACACTATTCTGTTATACCTGTATGTAAAAAATACACTGCACCCAAAATATTTCATAGTTCAGCAACACTGATCAATCTAATAAACTTAAACCTGCTCCATCCTCCCTATTCTGGTATTTTAAAGAGTACTTAGCAGAAATATTAAGCAACCTAACTAATAGGGTTGCGAACCACCCCCCCACCCTCCACCTCATGATGCTTAATCAATGTAATCAACTTAAATTTGATGCAGTGTGAAAAAAAAAATGCACAGATAAATTATTTTTCAAGAATAATTAAATAGATTCAACATCTTTCTTCAACAGAATTGCAGAATTCACAAATGGTACTTTCCCAAAGGAAAAAGTACTATAGCTTACTAGGTTAGATTAGACTATAGACTACAGTTACTATATACAGTAATGGACTTCTATACATTTTACATCAGATTAAAACTTTGGGTGTAAGATTCAGATAATTATTTATTAAAAGCTAGACATTTTAAATGAGAATAAGAAAGAAAAGTATGTCTTTGTGCCCCCTTTTCCCTGTTAATGCCCTGTCGGCCCCCCTGGCTAAACTTTGCTAGATCCGCCCCTGCACAGTTACCAGCCGTCAGCTACGTAGAAAAGGATCCTGGTGTAGAAAGTAATAATAAATAAATTCTAACAACAGCTTATCAAGCTTAAACGTGCTGCTGTTGTTCAGCCGCTGTTTTCCTCTTTCTGGTGCAAAGTGGGCCAAAAACAAAGAAGAGAGACGGACTCCCGACAGAAAAGCCGATCAGCTGATCATTAAGCAGTTTCACGATTGAAGTAGCAGCAAGAAGAGGCAGTCGCTCCATATATGGGTTGTTAAGCTTAACGTGGGAACGCTTTACAAACATTCAGAGATGAACTTACACACTTGCTTTACTTCTCTCTGGGATAACTTCCTCAGAGATGAAATGCTGGTTTGGTAGCAGGCTACAAATACACACAGCCGCTCTATCACGTGATGCGCACTGCTCCCACGTGCTACGGTTATGAGCCGAGTTACGCCATGTCGCAAGTTTTGTGAGGTGCTTTTTTGATATTTAATGGATCGGATTACATTTTTTATTTCTCACCGATATCCGATCCAGTAATTTAGGTCAGTATCAGACCGATACCGATACGTAATATCGGATCGGTCCATCTCTAGTTAGAACATCCATGTCTGCACAGATGTGAGATGAGGCTCCTCGGAAAAAGACTCATATTTGTAAGGTATATTTGAAAGTGTTAAGGAACAATAATTCAAATGAAACAATAACAAAAAATTGGTGGGTATCAAATTTTAATTTTTTTTAAAAGGCTGGTACAAAATTGTATCAGATGATCACGTCTGACCTTTATATACAAACCACAAGGGTACAAAAAAAAGCATCCCATGTCAAGAGCAGAACAACAGCACCTGTGAGATTTTTCCATGTGACTGACTTGTGAATTTAGTAAATGTATCACTATCTCAAAGAAAATTTGCTATATACAGACAGAATTTGTTTTACATCTGTTTAGGAGATGGTTCAGTGGAGGGCTTTACAAATGCTCAAACGTCTTCAGAAATTTCCAGTTTATCGGTCATATCACTGGCGAAGCTGCATGAAACCACAGATTGCATATTGCTTACCATCTTTATCCAGCCTTGCCTTGAAGTCATAACATAGGGATAAATCCCAGCTTTCACTTTAATCAGTTTTTTCTATATCAAATAGTTTTTGGGCCCACAGAGTGTCTGATGTACTCTTACTAAGCTTGTGGGGCCAGGCCAGTCAGCATTGGTAAACATAGCATTCTGCTTTCATTACACTGGTATTTTGTGAAGACATTTCTTATTTGCTTTGTTCTAACTTCATGTGGCCAGACAAATAACTGCTCTTTTCATCGTGCTCCTGTGAGCCAGATAGCTTTCTTTCTGCTCTTCCCAGTTCTTTTATCATTAGGTAAAAAAAAGTTTGATGTGGAATCTCAATACATCTCTTCGTTCTCTCAAATAACCTCCATACATAAGAGCTTTTAATAAACATTGTAACATCTGCTGCATAATTCAGAGGCTCTAAAACTTTTTCTGCTCCAGACCAAAATGAAAAATGTAACAGTATCCCCTGGGTCCCATGGAGCCTCATTATTCAATGCCACTATTGTCACACAGGAACCATAGCAGAGGTAAGACCAGGAAATATTACCATTTCCAGTACATATTAAAAAAAGAAACCCAATATATGTATATGTGACATGTTCTATTTGTTTTAAATCTGTGTGGCCAGTGCCAGTCGCCAGGGGCAAGCACTCTCTCTGTCGAGTATGAAAGGGCAATAATGCATGACCCAGAAAAATGATCTTCACTAGCAACTACTATTGCTTCTAGTGGTGTTGCTTAACCACAGCCAATTGCACGGCTAATGCAGTCAGCTACTGTTTGCATGTTGTGCAGAGATAATATTGGAAAAAATATTTAAAAAATAACATCCTTGGACTAATAGTGATGTGCAGGAATTTCACATGGGACCATACGTTTCCATTTGGCTCATTATAATGGTGCAAATTAAAATCAGTCAACTGTTTGAATTTGTGAAGGAAAAAAACTTTTGGTGAATCAATAAAAGAAATATCTCAAGGCCTTTCAATCTGTATGTGTGCAAAGTGTATCATAGCTGCCTTTGGGGGCAAACGAAGCCCCCTTCCATCTTTTATCTTTCATTTCCAAAGGACAGAGATATTGGTCACCTACTGTGAAAGGAAAAGAATGACTGAAGGCTTATTTACCCTTCCAAACACTGTCAGTAGCAACCTATCTCTATTACCAGAGCATATTAGAAGCTTATAACAGTTCATTGAAATGTGTTTAAGTAGCCCCTTCAGCTGTAACAGATGTGTGCTGTGCTTCACTCTCCTTGGTCTCATCCACAAACACACACACAGAGTATATCTCCCACTGCATCATGGATAGATTGAGCACTATTTCTTAATGATCTTTTCCCCTGGGATTCTATAGAAAACCATTTAGTTAGCAGTGCCGCTCCTCAATAAAGCCTGAAGAGGTCTTGTAATTGCTTCAGCAGGCCTCAGCAGCAACGTTTGATTTTGCTAAGCAGAAACTGCTGCATAAAAATGGCCCATCATGCATATGTGCTGTATTTAACCTCCGCTGAAACCACTGTGCTTGTTTTAACCTCTCCAGTCTTAAATCCTCATAAGTCTAATGGGGTCAATGAAAACACGAGAATGTCAGTCAAGTGTTTCCTCAGTCATCAGCAACTACTGTAGAAATTATAACTACAGGCATTAGTTCTTTGTTAACAATGCCAGTAACGACAGAAACATGAACATCTACAGTCCAGTTCTTCTCTCTAACAAGTCTTGCAAAGCTTTATTTGTAACATAATTTATTATTACACACTGAAAATCATTTAGTCAGACTGTTTGTATTTCTGTGATCTTTGACGTTACAGAAATCCGGCCCACACCATTTATGGACGTGGTTTTGTCCACCATGGTTAGATTCATATGTAGATCTTTTGGGTGATGAAATCATACTAAGAATGAAACCTCATAAGATATATACATAGACAGTAAATGCATGATTCAAACCAGAGCTGGCTTGCATTGAACATGATATTGGTATTTTAGCTTATTCAGTCTGGCATCTAAAGCCTACAGAGTTCCTTTTATTAGTTGGATTGCAGTCTGTTCAGTCACGATTTGTAACAATGGCCTAACATCGCCTGAAGTGAGCACTGATAAGAAGACATAAATTTTGTTGTTGTTTTTTTGGTTTGTTTGTTGACAATTGGTAAATGATCGGCCAGCTCTCACGCTGATGCCAGACAACACAGCCATATTTTTCACTTAAAATGATACATATTTTTAATAAAACATTGCAGCAAATACGCATGACTCTTGAGGATGTCTCAGTGCTATGGATAAATGTTCCTCTTCAGTGGTGAATAAATGAATTCTGTTTGAAGGCCTGGTCCATTACACTGATCCTCTCCAGTAGGACAAAGCCTCCTGAGAGTTCAAATTGTAAGCACATAAGGCTAAACAAGAATTCTAAGCATCTATCTACTATTCCTACCTCATAAAATAATCATGAACATCGACATGCTACAAGATATATGACTCTTATTAGAAATTCTGATGAGCTTCTTTATAAGTGGTGTATTTCTTTGTACAATATGTGCATTGCTAAAGGGGTGATACCCAAGGGGAAAGTCTGTTATTTACTCTTTACTGTGATTAGTTGTATAAAACCGATGCACCATTATAATGATGGGAACAGTATATCATCAAAGGTGTTGGTGCAACTGTGTAACCAACACTTTGTCTTTTGTGAGTGTATCACAGAAAAGGCCTGAATAAAGCCTACTTGTAACTTTTGCTGAGATTTAACATATTAACAGGTAGCTTGGTTGAAACTGATTGTTGGATAATTTAAATGACCACACTGGTAACCCACTCGATTGCGTTAGAATGCACTTTAAGCGCTCTACTTAGGATACCAAGTACCTTTTAAGCAGACGTTGACCTGTATGCTCCTGCCAAACTATAATTATCGCAATGAGGCTAAGTGTTCATGAGGTAACACGGCTCTCTCAAGTGAGTCAAGCTGAACAGAAAGTTTCAAGTTAATTCCTATATCTGCTTAGAATCAACATAACTTGATAGTGAAAGATTTCTGAGGAAAGTTTTTTTGTATTCAAGGTTGTTTTTATGCCTAAGATCAGTTGGTCTGAAACTAGGAGAAAAAAATGTGAGTCTGGTACATTTTCTGTTGGCCCCGAATCTTAATATGTAATATGTAATGAACCAGACACGAAAAACATGAATTCATAGGCAGGTGAATCTTGGGCAAGCTGTGGCAACCCCATTATCAGTGTTATATTAGCCTTGTAATTAACTTGCTTGGTTTGAAGATATTCATGGAATATTCTTGTTAACCAGATTGTGATGCAGGAGTTTCATGTCAACATTAATCAACACAAAACCTGCAATATTTGGTACAGAGACTTATCAACCTATGGCAGCTGCTTGACTGATTTGTTGCTTTTTATTATGCAAAATTTTATATTATGTCTTAGGGCTGTGCGATATGATGAAATATATCGGATGACGACATGAAAACATTTATCGTTTCATATTATCATTTGTTTCGTGGTGTCCCAAAATACACTGTTTATGGCAATATTGTTTTCTCTTCTACCACCTATGCAAGAATCACATGAAAGAGTATAGAGAGAGTTTATGGATGAGAAGCAAAAAAGCCATCAGGTGCTCAAAATGTTATGGAACGGCTGTGTGCAGACAAGAAAAGGACCCAAAGTGCAGACTCCGGAGACAGACGTGAACTCAAAAAACAGCTTTAATGCTGAACTCAAAGTAACTTCCAAAGTACAAACATTAACGCAGGCAGGAAAACAAAACACACAGCATGAGTGAGGGTAGATAAGAGTAGATCGCGACACAGACAAACTGAAACACAGGGCTTAAATACATAGACGGAGCATTCAGGGAGTGGGCAACAGGAGGGAAACACAGCTGGGGCAAATCAGGCCTAATGAAACAAAGGAAGCACAACCAGACGCATTTACATGAGACATTGACTTTCAAAGTAAAACAGGAAACATAACACAGACTGAACTTACAGACACAGACTCACAGGCAAGCACTACAGAGGGAACAGAGATGTGGGACCAGGGCAGACACAGACACTGACTGGACACGGGGAAATAGCAGACAGGGGAGACAGCAACTAAGGATTACACAGAGACATAAACCATAAGACAGAACTCTAACAAAGAAACCAAAGACTAGAAATGATAAATAATATAATAAACTCAAAACCCTGGGTCAACAACCCAGGCATCCTAACACAAAATAAACCTTAGACTCAAACCTTAGAAAAGGCTTTTCCCCACAGCACGCCATGTAATAAATACTCAGAAAGAAAATGGCGGCCGTTACAACTTATATCTAAAAATATATAGTTTCATGCATCAGTCAAAACACTCGACTCCAAGTACACGACGCCCACCTGAAAACACTTCACACAGGTCGAGCTGCCCGAGATTCACAGAATTTATAGAAAATGCACTATTTTGTCACATATGCCGTTATCGGGATAAGAAATGTTTTATATTGGGATATGAGATTTTATCGCACAGCCCTATTATGTCTGATTTCTGTATTTCTGTATCTTATTTGTGTCCAATTTCTTCTGTACTTGTTCTTCTTTTACTTTGGTTTTCTTTTTCATTTCTGTGCCCTTCCTTTCAGTTTCAGTTGTTGCTTTGAAATTCTAGTTTTGTATGCTGCATATTGGTTTTTGTAACCCTTGACTTTTTACTGTGGTGAATATTTCTGAAAAGTACTAAACAAATAAATATTTTCTTTCATATGGATTTAAGAAAGGTGGAGTGGGAGTTTACATTTCTGTTCATGAACTTTGGAATTTGCACAGCACATCCAGTCTTTGGCTCTGTATTTTTTGCAGCTATGTATCTATCTGTTGATCCTGCTTATTAAGCTCTGACTGACTGACAGTTTTCAAACTTCTTTTTTCAAAGCAAAAAGTAGAAACTGGGTGTGATGTCATAAATGAGTAGGAAAAAATACTGGTTTGCATTTTCTTTGTTTTTATTATGATTGGATAACGACTGTATGGCAGCACAAAAATAGACAGCGCACATGTCTTGATATGCTGCTATATCCAGATAAATCCATTGTTTATACAGTTTGCTTAGAAAAGCTCTCCCAGTAGACAGAGGTTGACATCAGCAGTAGTTTTCGAAATTGTCAATATTATTATCAATATCTCATTATCCTATCCAAATGGAAGTGGAAGAAAACCCATCTTTTCTTGAGCATGTCAACTGAACACCAGAGTTCAACCGATTTTTTACACTTTTACGCTAAGCAGACTGAGCGAAATACCATAGGTCAAAAGTAAAATCACGTATTAACCAAGAAAGTGTGAAATTGTGCCCAGCCTTACAAGAAGTGCAGTATAAAGGTTAAATTGTTTATTCCCAACCAGCTCATTCTAAACAACCTTGTCTCTATGTATGATTTCTTCCCTACAATATCAGAATTCATGGGCGTCACACTCACATGGCCTCAGATAGTCTCTGGGAACTTTTAATGTGATGGCACCCATGAGACATAATGATACCCAAGGTGTTCTTTCCTGTGATTATAAGTATGACAGCCACAAGGTTAGATACATGAAAACTGCACCAAATGGTGCCATCTTTATCGGAGAGTAAGGCCACAACTATAGAGCAAGCCGTATTATAGACTTTAAAATTAGTTCTCAATGACGCTCAACTTTTTTTTTTTCTACATGTGTGAGTGCACTATTTAAGCCACTTTTTACCTCTCTCATGTATGAAATTTAGATGGAACAAAGTGGAGGATGGGTGGTAAGAAGTAAAGGTTAACAGAAGGGATCAATAGCAACGCATCTGCTGACATATCTCCAAACATATCCAACCACTATTTTAAAAATCACTCACAACACATTCAAAGGCCAACACTCATTGACTTTCTACTTTATGTAGGTGAGTGTATATGTGTGTGTGTCTGTGCATGTGTGTTTGTGCATTTTTAATTGCTGCAGCGTGTCCTTTGAGAGTTCCCCACCACTTCTCAAACAATTAGTTTAATGGAGCATTACACCAGTATCTGGGTTAGCAAAGTCAATACATTGACATTCGACAGACATGAAGTATCAGCGCAGCCACTCATGCAGCCGTGGAAACTCTGCCACACACGTTAGATTAAACACATCCAACTTAGTGTAAAGCAAAATCTGCCATTATAGGTACTGTGGTGAGGTGTTATTACTGGGAGGTTGTGACCTTTGGAAGAACAAGTCATGAGACATGACCATTCAAAACAAAATGCTCATTTCTCAATATGTGCAAGTTATTATTAAATAATGTGTCATGTATGTCTTTTACAAACATTACACTGCATTAATTACATTTTTTCAGACATCTGCTCTTGGTAGCTGATGGCATTTCAGCTTTCAAAGTTGTCTAATATGCATTTATACAAAGTAGTATACTTACTGAATCTATTTTATAGTTTTAAAAACATTCATGGATGACTACTTGAAGCATCTGTAGTTTGGTTTTCGGAGTTGTTGCACAGCTATTTTTTTGAGTGTTGAGTAATAGCAAGAGCAAAATAATGATACAGGAAAAAGGTTTCACTATTGCAAACCTCTCTTAAAGGAGAAAATAGTCGGGAAAGTTACTAATCAATGTTAGATAAAAAGGTCTACAACAAATCCAAAAAAATCCAACATGTTTACTTTGTCTGTGGTTAAAAATAACCCTTTAAGCATGTTTTTTTTTTCTTTTCTAATTACTGCAGAGGCCGATCGTACACATCAACGCAATGTTGTAAAGAACTATGCATGGCAAATGTTTCTTTAACTGAGTGCTCTGTACTGTCTGAGCTAAGAGAGATTAGCCCAAAGCAACTTGATACACTGTCAAGAGATGACATCTGTGAAAATGCACCTTATCTAACCTTTTTTTCTACTGACACTAGAAATGACTGCTTACTGCAGGTCTGCACTGCAGTATTCATGTCAGCAACACTTGCAGTGTTTGCTAGTTTGCTTATAGTCCATCTCAATCTTAAAGCTACTGGGGGAAAAGAGAGACTTTTACATTTTCTTTAATCTTGCCATTCAAATTGTTATGCTCTTATTTCTACAAGCACTTCAGAAACTGACATGCAAGCAAGTTTCCCTTTATTCATTCACCATGGCAAGTGTGGTTCTTTGCCTTACACGTCTTAAGTGCGGGTTCACATGAGGTGTGTGCACAAGTTATTGTTACGGTCTTCTTGCTCTCAGCCCTCAGGTCACAATGTGCATTCACTCAGTCCTGCTGCTGCTGCTGCACATGATGATGTTTCTGAGGTCTGTTCTTTTCACATCTGTCTCTTTCTATTTGCCTAACTAAGGAGCACTTTAGGTATTAAGCAAAGAAGATTTAAAGACGTAAAACCAAACCGATTTTGGAGATGCTGAGTATCACACACCTAAAGATTGATTCCAGTGATATACCCTAGGAAATTATTTTGAGTCTACCTAGTTTTTTACGATTGTGATTTGATCATGGTAGATAGTCAGCATAATCGCCACTCTCTCCACTCTTTAGTCATTCTTTTTCAGTGGGTGAAGGCCTGAATGTGAGTGGGTGAATGTCTGGTTCTTTCAGTCAAAGGCAAGTTTTTCTCCCCACTGTTGCCACACACTTGAGGTGAATCGTTTTTCTTTACAGAAACAGGAAGGTCTGAACCAAAGTAAAAAACTGCTTTGACATGACCTTAAAGACTAGAGAGGCTCTTAAATTAGTTGACTTTCACAGCCCTTTTTTATAAGCCTAATAGTGTGTGAGTGTGTGTGTGTGCGTGCTTCTACATTCACCAGCTGATTTGCTGTATCCTGCTGACATCAGGGCTTCTAATCTTGTAGGAAATCCTGTGATATGTAATCAGAACAACAATGGATGATGTGAGCCAGCCTCTCTTTTCTGTGTAAGTCCTGAACTATCGGCAGTCTCCATAATGCTTCACACACCACATGACAGTTCAGGACCCCATAGATGGCTGTAAATATCAAACATGTTTGATATTCTTAGAGCGGTTCGCGAATTGATTGTTGTGGTTAAGATTGAATCTGGACTGTAAATGTCTCAGAAATGTTAAGGCCAAGTTATCATCTGCCTGGCTGCTGTTATAGCCCTCTCTCTCTCTCACTCCAAGTCTCTCTACTTCTGTGCCACTCCTTTCATCCCCCATCCCGCTCTTTCCATCTTAAGTCAAACAATGTTTTCATTTCACATAAATAAACCGATAATGTCTGGAATTTAATGAGCCCTTTCCCACACCCCTGTTTTAAAAGGTATTAAAATCATGTAGCTTGATGAACAGCTGTTCAAAATGCTC
Source organism: Oreochromis aureus (assembly GCF_013358895.1). Taxonomy (NCBI): domain Eukaryota; kingdom Metazoa; phylum Chordata; class Actinopteri; order Cichliformes; family Cichlidae; genus Oreochromis; species Oreochromis aureus. The sequence goes on from NC_052959.1 coordinate 4,436,076, forward strand.
TCCTTAAAGCCTGTTAAACCTGCCTGCTTGAGTCCAGCTTTCTACAGATGAAGCATTCAAAGGAATTGTTTGACATTTTGAGGAGATGGGCTTACTTCACTTCTTTGAGTATGATATAAGGTTGATGCTACATTCATTGCTGCAGGTCATATTTAAGGCTAAAGCCCACTGCTTGTAAGGAAAAGGCTGACCTGCATTGGTCCAAAAGAAAAGTTTAATTAAATTAAACTGAATTAAATTAGATAAAATCTGTGGGGCCCAACAGGCTAAAAAACATTTTTGATAACATTAAGAGAAGCTAGCTAATTTATAGAGAATTTGAGTTTTATGCTTATAGTTAAACAATGTTGTTTATAGTCCAAACAATGTTGTTTAAGTAACATCTATAATTCCCTTTATAATTCTAATGGCTTCTAGAATTAATATTAAATGAAAAGTCATGCTTTGCATTGTTAGTATCCAGCTTTTTATTGAGTAAATAAAATAGCAAAATTATGTTGATTCAATTAATCTAGTGTCCTTCATTTTAATTATGTGATAATAAATCTTATTCTTACTATAATTACTTTTATTATAACAGTTATTGCCAGGCCTGTAGAACTTTTTTCAAATGTTTCATTTCATCTTTAGTGGTGAACAAAAGTCTGTCGTGGATACAAATTTTGGTGACCGTTACATGAGGGGCATTATGTCATGTTCAGCGACACTTAAAGTCAAAAAGACAACTTAACATTGCTTTTGCAGGGGGTTGATGAAAATCACATACTATATACACAAACTCAAAGAATTGGGATTGATAATAAATCTTTAAAATTATTTAAAAAACGTATAGATGTTAACAATGTTTGTACAAAGTTTCATTCAGATTCGGATGCCCATTAAGGAGGAGAAAGGGTACATCTATGCAGACATATGCTGCAATTACATTAAGATTATTAGTAGTAGTAGTGGTAGTAGTAGTATTTTCTTAATTTCAGCATCTTTTTAGAGCAAAATAATATCATTAGTAAAGTAGTTTTTCCTGAGCATGCCACTTCCAAGATTTTGTATGTGTTTATGTCATCCCCTTGAGTAATGAAGCCCATTACTTATTACCGGTTATTGTTGTATTGTTGATTTTATTCTAGCTGGAAAAAATAAATTCTGTCTTGGAAGTGTAAAAATTTCTTCCGTATTAGATGCAAATTGCTCTAATTTAGCCTCAGTCCATTTATATCTTGGATTTTCTCTGTGAGTAGGAAGGATCATATTAGACATAACATTAAATCCATCAGTCTGTTTCTGTGGATTGCATTTCTTTGTTCACTTTGAATGTTGCTGTAAATGGGCACTGGCAAAAAATGACATCACAACATTTGTGATATTCCAAAAGACTCAAATTATGTAGGGGACTAGGCAACAGAAATACTAGCAATGTCATCCCAAGAGCCCTGCTGCTTTCATGGCTTAATATTTTGCAAGCACCACAATCACAGAAAGCGGCTAACTCCCCCACTCACCATATTATGTGTTACATTAATTTGAATATTACTGCATGACATACTGCTCACAGTGTGTCCACGACATAATGACATTCACTATATAGATTACAAAAATTTAGTTCAGAGAATCTAATTGTTATGCAGCCGACTTTGTTATGTTAAGTGATATTATTTCAAAGCAAGTATCTGACAGAAAAAGTCTTTCATTTGTTAAAAGAAATCTCATAAATTTAGGAAACAAGCAACATAAAATGAACAAGCAGCAAAAATTGGAAGGTGTTTTCAGAGAGAAGCAAAAAAACATACAGATTATAAAGAGAAGTGATTGCATTGGTGCAATGATTAACAGACCTCCCACACAAAAAAGCCCTCTTAGGTCATTTGTGCAAGCAGGTTATTACACCTTATAGTTACATTTCAAAATTAGGTGACCTCAGGCGGAGCTCTTGCATTGGTAATCTAGAATGAAAATCTTTCAAATATTTGTTTAATGCTGTCAAACCATGATCTTAACTCAAACAACAACCTTTTACTAAACTTATCAAAACAGGTTTGGTGTATAAACCTAGCAAACAGCAAGTTTAATGGCTTAGAAATGGTCAAAGGTGTTATGTGTTGCAGCTAGAATTAGGAAGGAATGCACTAGTCACTAATGGTGTAATCTTCTAATCTGCCTGTCTCTTTAGCTTTGGGGGATGTATGAGGCTTACAGGGCCCCACCACTATTTTTGGATCAATAACACATGTATTGGCTTTTCTACTGGGGTTGCACTTTGTGGATCGATGCAACAATAGTTCTGCATGGTGCTTTGAATTAATTACACACAGCCTAGTATGCATGACTCACCTAATTCCTACAGTAGAGATTACAGCCTGGAAATGTTTCTTTAGGGAAGTCATTTATTTTTGTGGTCTGTAAATGTTGCTCAATACTGGCTGTCAGGATTTTCCCGTGTCTGTATTTCTGGAGTGTACGCTCTTCGCTTTGTACTCTCTTGGTGCAGCAGAAAGTTTTGAAAAATACCTTTTCCTATCAGCACAATGGTGAAGGAAATACTATTGCATTCCTGCTCATGGGGCCTTACCCGACATCAGTTTTCTGGCATTGTAGACAAGTGGATAGGAGAAATTGATCACCCAAACTATTCTCAGTTTTAAGCAGCTTCGTGGGGGGGTAAAAGGGGGGTTTATATAACTACTTATTTACTACTATGCCAACACTGGAACCTCCCCAGGCTCTTTTGAATTGCCACAGCGATTTGACAAATCATTTTCTCCAAGTGATATTGCTCTAAAGTGGTTGTGTGCATGCACCATCATTCCACTATAATAACACTGAACGGAGCTGAACAGCAGAGATGAGATGAGAAAAACAGATTGGGACATACTGAGCATGGTGATGGCTTCACAGATAAAATGGATGTGATGTTGAAGAGGGAGGCACAACTAAGTAAAATCATATTGGTCAGACGTTCTTGGAAAAACGCTCCATCTTTGATATGTGACCAAAAGTCCAGTTTTTTGATGCAAAAGCATGTTATCCTAAAAGTATTTTAAAGCTTGATCATGTGAAAGAACTGCATTCATCAAACCGTTTTCAAATACCAGAACGTCTTCGAGCAGTTGCTCGAATTAATTTCAATAGCTCCATACTGACGAGGTTCATTAGTACAGTCACAAAGATCGTACTAATGAAAACTGTAACAGAGCTAACTGAACAGCTCCATGTTCTGGACAGCTTTATTCACAAAAATACCACCAAAGACTGAAAAGGCTACCACACCACAAAGTCTGCAGCCGTGCTGATGCAAAACAGAAAGGAGCAGTGGAGTAGAAAAAAGTGATGCTGAATTTTATGAGTTTTTAGGCTATCGCCCAAAATCAATTCCTAATCCAACATCTAGAATCAAGTGTGTGCACAAGAGCCGATCCCTGCTGATATTTGATGACAGGCAGGCTACGAAAGAACCAGAAAACCACTGACAGTCTTTCATGCTCATATTCACACCTAAGGCCCATCAGCTAGCTTTTACTTGTGTGTGCTCTCATTCCTTTGCAATCAAAGAAGTTACTAATTACAATATAAGAAAAAAACCCCTCTCAACACCATAGTGAATGACAACTACTACTGAATGAATGAATGAACATTCAGCAGATAATGAGTAATCAAATCTTATTTAGTACTTAATGATAACTTCTATATTTTTTTAATGACTTAAAAAAAATCAGGAACTACTTGAAAACTTATGAACAGTTAATGAATACTTTTCCAATTAATTATTATTGCGTTAGTAGGGAACTGTCTGTGTGTGTCATTACGTAACAGTTAGTTCATGGTCACTACTTAAGAAATCATACTGACCACTTTCTTTGTGGTTCCTGATTAACTTCAGCCAGGGAACAGCACAGGAGAAATAAAAGTAAAAAGTAGAGTGCATCGTACTGAATGTGTACTAAATTATTTATCATGATGTGTGTTTTAGTACTCACAAAGAAACTTTGTCAAAGACTCTGACTTCTCCTGTCAAGGCCATTTGTAAATGTACAAACTATTTTTGTGTCTCATTTTTTAAAAATAATTTCTGTTCTACTTCAAGGAGCTTTTTAGAAACAAAGGACAAGAACAAATTCTTTACAAAACCACTAAAAACAGCCTTGAAACTTTGCGTATTTCTTTGGATCAGAATACAAACAGAGTTAAGTTTTGGAGTTAAGAATTACAGTTACTCACTTACATTTCCAGCCACAACTCCACAATCTTTATTTGCCCCACAGACAAATATGTCTTCGGTCATCCCATAATCCATGACACCATTCCTAACAACACACTCTGGAGCAGGATGTGACATACCACATACGTACACAGTAGGACAAAGTACATTAGCTTCTGCCTCGACTTTCACGTCACTCCCATCTTGTGGGGAAGTCGCTAGAGAGGCCTTTAAAACATTTGAAGGTAGACATGTAATAAGCAACAGAGAGTGCTTTGCTGAAAGTTTGCCCAAAAAGAGATGGCTGAGATAGAAGGTTAGCAGATTTTACATTTACCACAGGGGCTAGTCCCAAATAAATAGTTTTACCAAGAGTGTACAGGAAGAGAGGAATAGATTTAACAGTACAAAAACATCACTTTTGGGGCAATATGAATGTGCATTTTTTCTAAATTAGTTTCGAGATTGGTTTCTTCGTACGCTCAAGGGAAATGAATCTTGCTCAGCACATACAGTACTTGACCTCATAAGGGTTGAGGTCAATATAAATAGTGAAACCAGGGATTTGAACAGCAGAAAATAGAGGAGAAGGCACAGCCATTGCCTTTTTTATAGTTTCAGAGTTATTCATCAATGCCATTGCCTTAGAACGTACTTAATAACAACAAAAAGCAATATTCTGGATTTGAATTGGGCTGCAAATAAATGCTTCGAGTGCTTCAGTTGACCACTTCTGTTGTACATATAGTTTCCAATCTTAAAAAGCCATTAATTTAAAGGCTTTTTTTCAGTCAAGCAGTAAAGAGGACAAGAATAAGGACAAAGATTAAAAAGAAAAGATTAAAAGTGGAGAAATAAAATAAAGACAGGAGAATGAGCAGAGACATTTAATTTGCAAAACGCAGTGATTCCTATTTATATAGTACTATTGTGAGCCGGTGAATTTCCGCTGCCATGCTTCCTGTTACCTCTAAAATATACCAAAGAGACTCCTCATGAAACTGCCTTGTACGTCACAAGCGTGGTAAAGAAAAAACCATTATTTGCAACATGATGAAAGCAAATGAAATAAATCTTTGATCATAAAAACTAGATTTTTTGGTCAGAAGGAAAAGAACAGCAATCAATAATAGTTGCGTATTCTTTACATTTTATAGTCTTTAGATCTAAGAATGAGTATTTTTTTTTTAGAGACTAAAACACTAGTCTCTAAAATTACACAGTATATTCTGTGCATGTATTTTCAAGAGTATATGGGGAAAATTACAATGTGTAGTTTTAAGACCTGACTAATAACAGTTGTTAACATGGATTTTGTGCATGCCCTGCCTTATAGTTGCAGATTTTCTACGTTTCTTCTAAACTTTTTGCCCTTTCTTAGAGTGTAATGTACCATGTGCAATTTCTAACATGATTTTAGATTTATCATTGGGTTAATGATGATATGCACTGCCATACTTTGTATAACGTTCTCACTAGTAGTATGTTTACAGCATTAATGTGTATTGCAGTGTTGCATTTTCAAGCTGCCTTCTTGACAAGGTCTAACTTGGGAAATGCATGATTTTCCATGAGACTTTTACGCAATAGGATAAAGAAACAAAAAAGAAAATAGTTCCCCCTGTTTATCAATGTTACATAAAGCATAGTACACTCATAACTAATTTTGGATTCATACAAGCACAAATGCATTTTAGATGTTTCTGGGAATCCAGCACGCTGTGGTGTTAAATAATTATGAGCAGGTGGGTTGGGTGCTGAACCAAACAGCACAGTGGGCGCAAAGCAGCATTGTCATACCAACTACTGGCCCTCAGGGTAAGAGAGGAGAAAAGAGGCAAAAAAAAGAAGACACAGGCTAAGAGTGAAGGTCAGGTTAAAAATATGAACTTGATAAAAACAAACATGCCTTAAATGGTGTTTAAAGAAAAACGTAAAGAGGTAAAATCATATGTCAGGCAGACCTGAGGGAATGTGATTGTTTTTTCTTTTAAATTATTGCCCATAGGAGTTTTAGGTGAAAACACTGAGCTTTTCTGGCTACCATCACTTCTCTCAGTGTAGGAACGAGGTTGTGATGCTGGAGGCACAGTGCCCCTGGCAACGCTGCCATGCCAACTCCAATCATGTGTCCTGCATCGCTACAAAACAGCCGAGTCCCCGGGGAGGATGCAGCCAACAGCTAACTAGAAACAAACACCTCTCTGTTCCTGATGCTCAATGAGAAAAGCCCACAGAGAGAGCGAGGGTCACAGAGAAAGAGAGAGAGATGAGTGCGATAAAGCAACAACAAAAGCTTAATTTGCTAATACCTGCCTCTCAAAAGCAGTGTCTGCAGACACAGACAGCCAGCTATAGTTGTTAGCGACACTGTACTTTATTTTAGCAGGCGCCCGTGTGCTCAGTGTGAGAGATAATTGTGTGTAAGATGAGCTCTAAAGCAGTTGATTCCACAGAATCTTTTTTGTTTTTTTAACTTGACTTTATCGCCAGCTTGTGATAAAAGTTTGATGAAAGACTAAGCTTTTCCAGTAATAAAGACATTTCTGTTAGATGAAACAAAATCTCTGGATCAGTGCAATATAGTGAGCTGAAATTAAAGCAGTAGAAAAGTGGTATAATTGCATATTGCTTCAAGTGACAAACCTAGTGTGAATTATCACCTGACTCTGCGGTTCTACTCAGCTTTTAGTTAACGAATGCCTCGATCTGCAGCAGCAGCAGCAGCAGCAGCAGCAGCTGTTTTAGATGCTGTCCAACATCAAACAGCTAAGAAATCTTCATTCTGTAGACTTGGAATTATCGCACCCATTTCATGGCACATACAGAAGAACCGGATGTGGAGCTTTTTTTTTGTAAGTTAATGTTACCATTTATATCGAGCGTGTTTCGAACCGTACTTTTATGTATCTGTCACCCCCCACGCCAACCCCATTATTTGTTCTTTCTGTAAGCAGAATTAACATAATTTAAAACAACCTTGATATACATTTCTAATACCCCTTGCAGAGAAATGAGAGGAAATGAGACCATAAAATACGTGTGATCAAAATGACAGAGACATAGTTAATAGTACTCTTTTTTTTTAAAAAAAGCACAACTGAGTAAAAATTGACAAAGCACTCCTCTCAGACTTTTATCAGTTTACTGTTAAATGATGATGTATAAATATTAAACATAAAAACTGGCAGTGTTGAAAACTGGAAGACTTTCCCCCACAAATAAAAAGCTTGGCTAACGTGGCATAAATGGCCACAGCTATAATGGAGCAGCCCTTTAATGAAAGCAGTTACTCTCCAGCTATGCTCGGAAGTACAGAGAACGTGATTGCTTTTTAGACATAGTTAGACATGGATGTTAGGACAGAGAAATAGCCTCACTCCTTCTTCTGTGGCTGAGACGACATTTAGTGGGTGCCCCGTGGGGCTGAAGTTTGAAATTAATTTCCTAAATTCCCAAAAGTTTATAAAAAATGCATCAGAAGATAATGGAGGCAGCGACTTCGTCCCGTCTGTGTGCTATCTGTCAGCTGCCTCGGTCTCGCTTACTCTCTTTTTATTCCTTTTCCCACTCCAGATCTCTTACTTCTGTTTGGCTCTGACCGTCTCTCTCATTCCCTCTTTTTCACATAACTCGCTTTCCCCTCGCCTTCTGAATCTATATCCATGGGCATATTTGGAATCTTCTTTTACGGCAATAGAAGAGCAACATCATTTTCAGGCTCCTTTTGAGCCTCCTGGCTCCATCTGCTTTCCTCTCTATCAACTGAAAAAATAGTAAGAAGAGGTGGAAAAGCTCTGCTGAGGACATTTAATATGCCGCCTACATGTTCAAATGGGCTGAACATGAGTGTACGGCTTGAGTCTTTATGCAGCTTAATGTAATGACGAGCAAGCTAAAAACTGTTCTTAACCTTCCCACCTCTCTAACAGGAATATGTGCATTTGGCTTTGCCAATAGCAAGTATCAGAGTTTAAAACGCCAGTTACAAATCAACTGGGTGTTATGCATTAAAGTGCAGCCTGTAGGTTCTGTGTAAACCTGCGAGGGGTTAAAAGGGTTATCCATTTTTGTATAGCTAAAAGGCAAAGGCTATCTCTTCTAGCACATTAGACAGTATCAGACAGCTAAGATGTACTCTTCTAAGCACACATTATAGCCTATGTTGTAGCGGTAGCTGTTAAAGTACATAAAAGTTGTTTATACGCTTATATAATCAATGTTGAGGTTTACTGACAAGTGCCTAGGGGCTACAAAAACACGTGACAAGCAGTGTGGACCCTCATACTCCTAACAACAGTCAATTTAAGTTTCTTCAAACTAGGGCTGACCATCCTCTGACCTATAACCCATTTTCATGGTCTTTGTATAGTTCTTGTTTTGCTCCTATGCTTCCCGAGTGCCATGACATTTTAGCAGAGAACCACACAATTAGCCACCTTACAGTGTTGATCCCTGCCACTATATTATAAAATATTCAATTCAGATTCAAAATCAAAGAAAAAATTAGTTGAAAAATGATAAATGTCTTTGAATTATACATTATACAATGGTCTGGAATTTCACTGCAGCAGAGTGCATGATGAAACACCCTGTTTCTGAGACTGACATGTGAAAACTCCCCGGTTGTGTAGAATGGACGTATCCCCATGGCTAACAGTTCAACATGATTCCTCATGGTAATGTGACAAAAGTAGCATCCATCCTTATTTTGTTTTGCCTCCTATTTGTATCACAGTTGCAGCAGTTTAAGCGTAGTTGCCTAGACCTCCCTTTCCTCAGTCAACACCTCTCTAGCTATAGCTATTCTTGGGGGGGTAAAGAGGCATTTTCAGGCCAAGTAAGAGACATACTCTCTCTAGCATGTCCTGGGTCAGCCCTGGGGTCTCCTCCCAGTTTGACATGCCCAAGAATCACACTTAGAAGGAGCCCAGGAGTCTTTCTAAACCACCTCTACTGGCACCTTTCAATGCGGAGGAGCAACAATTTTATCCCAACTTCCTCCTGAATAACTGAACTTCTCAAGTATATCTGAGGCAGAGCCCAAACACACTTTGGAGGATGATTGCTTCTGCCCTTTGCATCTGCAACCTTTTTCTTTTGGTCACTACCCACAGTTTCTGGCCACTGGTGAGAGTCGGGATGCTGATAAACCAGTCAGTCAACGCTTTCACCTTCACGCTCAGGTCTCTTTACCACAAAACACTAATGCAGCGTCGACATCACGGGAGACAGTCCAGCAATTCACCTGTCAATCTCAGAGGCGCCATTGGTTTTTAATAAAAGCAGCAAAGGATGCACTTCAGTTCTTGCAAATCACATTTATTTCTGGTTGTTTCTGGTTATTTCTCACGCCAGCAGTGGGCCTTGAGAAATAACTTGGAGCCATGTCTCTGAAACCAACACCACTTTCATGGGAGTCCCCTTGATTCTTTATTAGCTGGCCCGTCTCACTGCCCAGTGCTCTCATAATCATCAACGATGACAGACAGGACATATTGCTCCTCTCCATGGCTCTCTTCTCTCTTATCACTCTTCCCTCACCACGATCGCTGTTGTTGGTCACCGTTCAGTGACAGCCACTGAATGAAAGTAGTAATAATTTCAACAAGACAGACAGCTTCTATATCTATGCTTTTGCTGTCACCACTGATGAAAGGAGGTTGTGTTGAAGTTTCACATTTTCAATGACATGATCAGCCATTTTCTGATTAGTTCTAACACAAAAAGTATCAGTATGGTGCAACACAAAATGTTATCCTGTTATCAGTCATCTAAATTTAATCCACTCAACAGGGTCCTGATGAGTCAGCATGACAGTCAACAAAGCTGTTCAGTGTGTGAGTTTTCAGTTTCCTCCATGATCACTTCCAACTGAAGAAAACTACAGTTTTGAATGCAACCTTAGTTGCCAGAACCTTTACGCTGAGAACTGGAGACACTGGAGAGTGCATTGAAGAAATATGTATCCAATATAGTAAGATATAAACAGTGGTTCAAATTACACTGTAAAAGCGACTTGTTGTTTGCTTAGTTACAGTAGGTATAAAAATGTGTTTTTATTACTGAAAAGCCTGTGTGGTCTAGTAAAATCAGGCCATAACAACACTCACACACACACTTTTATTTTTTAATATCACAACAATTCCGCCCGTGAGTTTAAAGAAATGCTTACCTGCGAAAAACCATGTTTGATACAGTTATACAGGACATTGGCATCAGAACTAACATGAAATTCTCCCAAACTTTCTCTCGTTCAGTTTCCCTGCTGACGGCGATTGATGTGATCAACTGGTACATTATTATATGTATTTTTATGCTAAATAATGGTGTGAATCAAACAAAATCATTCTGACACCCTGGGCTTTTAGGTTATCACAGACAAGTGAGAAAGAATCTGCCCACGAGAATAGAGCAGCTCCTCGGAAATACTTTCTGCGCAGCGACTCGGAGGAAAACAGTTCGTCTACTGTAAATCAATACAATTATAAATAAACAAAATAATGAGTAAACAAGCAGAAAATCCAGGCCATCTGGCTGCAGGTGTTCGGCGGGAGCAGTGCTGGGGGGAAACCGAACCAAGTAAACTGATCTATAATTCCAGTATAGTTCTTATTTTTTAACAGGTGTCCTCACAAACAGAACAGATTGAGGTACGGCACAGAGTGGATGAGGACCACCTGATTTTTGGATCACTGCTGTGACTCTCCTGAAAAGTCCTCACACCAGCTGGTGGAAACATGGTGCTCACTCTTCCCAGACAACTCCTGTTGTATAACACGTTTTAAATAAACAGCTCTGTATTATAAGGCTGCAATATTCGCCATTCACCAAGCTAAGATTCATATATTAACCACATGCTGCGTGAAGGAGCCCCGTGTATTTTCTTGTTGTGATTACAACAGCTAGTTACTGGGGTGGCTTCATCTATGTCACATCTGCACCTACAACCCCCCTCTAATCAACAATTTACCTAGCATGCCAGCTGTTGGAATATGAAATGAAGGCCAGGTTGAGCAGCAGTAGAACAAAGGCCCCAAAAATATTCCAACACAAAACCTCGTTTGGAGGTGGCGTGCTAACCTCAGCACCTCTTTTGCCACTGACACAGTATGAGTTCATTTTTTCACAAATAATGCTAAATGATTTTTTTTTTTCAATGTGTAAAATATATGTTGTACCTACAGTAGTTAAAGGCTTACATCTAGTAACCATGGGCATGCCATGGGTATTTTGGGCTTTTGACGTTTTCTTTGAACCATTTCCAGGGTGCAATAATTGTACAGCACGAGTGATTCAGAGAACTTCAACTTAATTTAATTTAGGTTTTAAAATGTTGATTGCTTGGCAATGCAGATATTTTTATACCAACCCCCATTGTCAGAGGCCCAAAGGTACTTGGACAGCCAACTGAGAAGCACTTTCAGGCCGTGGGAGCCCTATTCCCTCATCACAACTTAAGCAGGTAAAAAAAAAAATGTAATCGATTCAAAGTGATGTTAACTGAAATTCTTAAAATCTGGTCCAAACAGGTGCCAATGCAAGTGAAGGAGCTCATCAGCCTGGACAATGAAAATAAACCTGTTAGCAAGATAGCAAAAACTTTAGGATTGGCAAATTCAACAGTCTGATATATCCTTAAAAGAAGGAATGTACTTGGACCCTTTTTTTTACCCCTCAAAAGAGTGCACATAGTTACCTTGAGGTCCAGTAATTAGCCCTCTTTAAATTGTGCACTGACTGCAGCTGAACTCACCAAACTCCTTGCAACACTGTAACTGCCAAATAGAATTAAAAGCAAAGGGTGGTCAAATATTGGTTTGACTTTTTTTTTTGTTTACTGTGCTTAGTATGAAATGAAATACATTTTGAAAACATCGTATTTTTATGCTTGCTTTCACGCATTACTTCGCAAATACTGAAGTGGGCGTTGCTGTCATCAATTTGGTCCATCAACTCGACAGAAAAGTCCCAGTAATGATCAGTATTCAAACACCCCAGTCACACATTACAGCAGATTATGAATTCCCTCGTGTTTGACATACATTGCAAAGCACAGAAAGATTAGTGCACATAGGTCTGAATGTTTTGTTTTGATTTTTGGTTTTCTTTTAAAAAATGTAACCATCCCTGAGTCCTGTCATGGATCACCTGTCCCCTACAGAATTCATTACCTCAACATCCATACAGCCCCATTATATTTTCATGCTATTTAAGATGATAGGAAATTGTGTTTCGAAAAAGAATGTTGAATATTTCAGATGGCCCTTAGCAAAGCAGGAGAATTATTACATTGGATAGTCATTTCCAGTGGAGATGGGCATCAGCAGTATAACCTGGCTCATCAGGGAACGTTCTAAGCAGAAAATTGCTGACAAAGCTTTCGACAGAAATAGCTCATGACTTGCAATTTAGGCCGAACGGGAGTGGAGATCATTTTAGAATAACACAATGTGACTACCTCTATGTTTTCATGAGAGATGCGGAGCTGTACAGACTGATTAGATACTATACAATTGGCCTTCACAAATACACCTGACTTGATTTTGCCATATTATTTCCAACTCTCAAGGTGGCTACTGCCCTGATATGTAAACAGTACACTGATGTATGGCACTGCAGGGGAGCGTCCCAAGCATCATGCAGAGGAGTTTTTAAGGTGTATGATTTGTTCATGAAGGAAAAAATGGACCTTGAACCTTGAATATACCTCTAGCTCCCATTCACAGACAGGCGCAGCAGTTTTTTTGATCTTGTAACATTAATGTTTCAAGGTACTAATGTTTGGTGGGGGTCTTTTGCATTAATATATTGGAGATGAAAGACATACGGCTATCTAGAATGGGACTGTTGTACACCAGGACAGACTTGAGTGATTTTCTCAACACAAAGGCAAAGCATCTGCTGCAATGAACAGTAAATAGTAAATACGGTGACAGGGATAACATGATACAGTACAGACAGTTCACAGTCCATGTGAATGCTGACGTGGCTCAGAGGGTTGCATTAAGATTGGTGTAACACTTTGTGTCGGGATCGCTGACAATTTGTCATGGCATTTAGCGTTAAGCCGAGCGTGTCACTACTGTCATTTCTTGTTAATAGTGTGTTACAGTATTAGAAGATAGGAGGTAAGTGTTGGCTATATTTTCATTAGCTCTAATCCAATCAGGTCTGTCTGATATGCCTTGTCATGGAAATTTATTTATTTATTCTAAGATAGCCGGTTACCATATTTATGACACGACAGAGACTGCACTATGGTTGTTTTTCCAGCACAGCTGTGGCAATGATTTTCAAATAAAATCTTCATCAAAGTATATTTATATTTGTAATACCAAACGCTGTCTTTGCTTTACGTGCCCATTTTGCAGTGTACAACTTCCAGTCAGGAGGTGCAGCAGAGCTCGATGTCAGAGTGAAATAAATCCGAAGACTGTTTGTTCAAGCCATCACATATACTTAGAGTGGTGCTCAAAAACTGTGGGAGTTGATAGGTCCCTTGTTTGCCATCCTTCCTACATTACAGCAACAGCTGCCGCTGTAGCATATCCTTCCCAAAAGTCCTCTGGTGACAGCCAAGTCTCAGCTATTTGGGATTTCTTTTGCTTCAGGCAATTCTGATTCTGACACTGAGCTTATTTGTTTGGAGTTACGAGGTGTCAGTATGAACTACGTTATTGCAAGATAGAAGGTTCTTGGCAATGTGTGGGTGGAAACAGTAAAATTTATCAATGAAGAATTTGCTAAATTTGCGCATGACTAACCTAGCTATCTACGCATCCCAGAAGCTTTGTTTTAAGCGACAGAAACCCATTGTATCAGCTGCCTTCACCTTTTTGCCAATATTTCATAACCTTCTAAGCCCATATTGAAGATAAATTAAATCAAACTGGAAAGTAGTGTTTCCTATATTGCTTCCAGCCTGCAAACAAGACAAAACTCAATAAAAAATACCCCATGGAAAATGCAATACAAGATATTTGAGAATAACATCTTCAGGGCACTCACTCTCAGGATGGCAATTTAATGTATAGATTATCTTTGTGCTATTTCAGAATCATGTGTTGACATGAGTGTGTAGAGTTGTGTGGGACTCTACAGGGAAAGCCTGTGTAAGATTGGACATGTTGATTATAACAGTTATATCTCTGCTGCTATTGGATTTATATTTCATCCATAACCCCACTGTACTATACATCATGTAAAGTGATTCAGTCTTTTACCACTAGATGTACTATATAAGTGAGTTATACATGAGTTTTTATATCCTACACAGTAAACAAGTCATCATCAATTTCAATGGGTACCACTGTCATTGGTTATCAGTGCTGTACCAGGTTATGTTAAAAATAAAAATGCTGCATTACAAGTATCCTTCCATTGTCAGATAAAAGAAAATGTCCAATATCTGATTCTGAGGTTAGTAGTAGTATTAAAGTAGTAGTAGTAGTAAATATTTTTACTACAGAAGATTTTTTAGAAAACTTGACCTCTGACCTTGAGGTCAAGGTCACTGAGAGATTTTTAGTCGATGCATCCATGGCATCAATTTGAAAATCCTAGGTGATTTCCTTCTCGAGTTAACGCATTTACAAGATTTTCGGAAAACTTGACCTCGGACCTTGAGGTTGGGGTCACTGAGATTTTTAATAGATGGAATCAACTTGAAACTCCTACATTTTGTTCATTCGTGCTTTGTTTTTAACTTGTCGCAGTCACAAACTTGGGTGCCCCTTCTGCCTGCCAACCAGGCAGGGAGACAACAATACCCCATCGGCCTTTTACGGCTGATTCCATTTCTCTGGTGTAAAAATTGATTTTTTTAATTGTTTGTTTAGAGTTTTATATAGTTGTCTATCAGCAGTGTCCACATTAACTAAAGTATGTTTTCCCCATTGAATACAATGTGAGGTATGCCACAATAAATCATAGAAGTCAGTATTCTTATATTCCTCATGCACTATCGCAGTTTTATGTAGAATTTGTCTGCTTTGGCCTTTGCCAAAAGCAATAAATAAGCTTTAAGACATCCAGGCTGTGCATTGTATTAAAATAAGATAATATAGTAGAGGTGTCTTTTGGGCCAAAAACTGAATGTTTTGTAGAAGATATCAAATCTCTTTCCTTATCATAGCTCACACGGTTTCAGGCAAAGTGTCTTTGGCACAAATAACGCAGTGATATGCAGAGTGCACACAGCTGCAGATCTAAAGAGGAGTGGGTGTACGTAGGTGCATTATAAAGTCGTTTCATCTCTTTCCTTATTTTTAATGCACTCCTCAAAAGGTACATTTTACATTTAGCCTCCAGGTGTTATCTGTCTCATTGTAAAGTCAGATATACACACAGATTTATTCCTACATATTCAGACACACATCCTTATGAGTACATCTCAAGTTAAAACAGTGCACATAAACACATATTATACCTGACAGGCAGGGCATACATAAACCATGACATCTCTGAATATTTGGACTCTCGGTGTGCACCGTGGGAAATATGATTGATGGCAGCAGTCACATTGCATGATGGAAAGCCTGATAGATGGTGACAATGACATCAGCCACGCCTTTCTGGTTTTAGCCAGAGAAACACAGAAAAAACACCATGATGAATGATTTTATTTTCTTATGCTTGATAACGCCCTACAGTCACAATGTTACACAGCAAAAATAGCTCACAGGCATGCCATTGTGTGTATAACAACAATTGATATGAGCCAGGTTTACAAACACCATGCTGCTTTGTGTCTGTTGCCACTTCAGCTGGCAGGAAAGAAAAAGTTGCTGTTTTTTTATTATTGGTAGAAGCTTCCTGTTTTCTTGCAACTTTTCATTTGTGGAGAGAAAATGCACAATATACTGTATATGCTTTCTTACATTATGTAACATGCACATTTGTACACTATGTATATGTTTTGCTCAGACCATTTATCACATCTTTTCAGCCCAAAATGTAAAAAAAAACAAAACAAAAACATACTGTGTAATTTTTTTTCGAATTAGCTTCCTATAAAGTTCATTCAAATTAAAACTTAATTTTAAACTATTTATGTATCTTTTGGATGTGTGTGTCTGTGTGTGTGTGTTCCTTGTTTTGGCTGGGGAAAGCACTAAAACATTAGTCATGAAACAAGAGGGAAATGTCAACAGAAAATCAGGAGCACCGGAGATATTAGTTTTCGGTACAGCAAAACAACAGCATGGTGTATCTCGAGAACAGTAGGTTCACTCATGGGTGATTGTCTTCCTTCCTGAAGCAGACTCTCATCCATTCTGGCCTGTCTCTGGTAAACAGGCCATCTTGTAAAATACACATGGCAAAGTTTGCTCCCAGCCAAAACTGACAGATACTAAACAAAAGGACTGCAGGGAAACTATGAGCAAAACAATAAGTTCTTCCATGTTTGACACTTTCTGTTCACACTTCCTGTCTCTCCATCTGTTCAGCCTTAGCTGACTCCACGGAAACGCTTGATGTTGCTTCGAATGCTTGCAACCCTGAAAACAAACTGTACAACTAAATGTCATGCACGTCCCAATTTTCACAA